>NC_042986.1:43598234-43643234 GCF_901001165.1 Salmo trutta
AGTTGGACCTCTCCATGGCGGTACAGTAGTCTGGACCTCTCCACGGCGGTACCGGCGGTACGGTAGTCTGGACCTCTCTACGGCGGTACAGTAGTCTGGACCTCTCCACGGCAGTACCGGCGGTAGCAGTAGTCTGGTCCTCTCCACGGCGGTACAGTAGTCTGGACCTCTCCACGGCGGTACCGGCGGTACAGTAGTCTGGACCTCTCCATGGCGGTACAGTAGTCTGGTCCTCTCCACGGCGGTACAGTAGTCTGGACCTCTCCACGGCGGTACCGGCGGTACGGTAGTCTGGACCCTACCATGGCGTACGAGTCTCTGGGTCCTCTCCACGGCGGTACAGTAGTCTGGACCTCTCCACGGCGGTACCGGCGGTACGGTAGTCTGGACCTCTCCATGGCGGTACAGTAGTCTGGTCCTCTCCACGGCGATACAGTAGTCTGGACCTCTCCATGGCGGTACAGTAGTCTGGACCTCTCCACGGCGGTACAGATGTTTCTACAACTTGATTGGAGTCCACCTGTGGTAAATTCAATTGATTGGACATGATTTGAAAAGGCACACACCTTTCTATATAAGGTCCCACAGTTGACAGATCTGGGGAAGCTAGCTAGGTCCATCCATTACAGAGTTAGTTAGTTAGCTAGGTCCATTACAGGGTTAACTAGCTAGCTTTGTCCATTACATGGTTAGCTGGCTAGCTAGGTCCATTACAGGGTTAACTGGCTAGCTAGGTCCATTACAGGGTTAGCTGGCTAGCTAGGTCCATTACATGGTTAACTAGCTAGCTTTGACCATTACATGGTTAGCTGGCTAGCTAGGTCCATTACATGGTTAGCTGGCAAGCTAGGTCCATTACATGGTTAGCTGGCTAGCTAGGTCCATTACAGGGTTAACTAGCTAGCTAGGTCCATTACATGGTTAACTAGCTATCTAGGTCCATTACAGGGTTAACTAGCTAGCTAGGTCCATTACAGGGTTAACTAGCTAGCTAGGTCCATTACAGGGTTAACTGGCTAGCTAGGTCCAGTATAGGGTTAACTAGCTAGATAGGTCCATTACAGGGTTAACTGGCTAGCTAGGTCCATTACAGGGTTAACTAGCTAGCTAGGTCCATTACAGGGTTAACTAGCTAGCTAGGTCCATTACAGGGTTAACTAGCTAGCTAGGTCCATTACAGGGTTAACTAGCTAGCTAGGTCCATTATAGGGTTAACTGGCTAGCTAGGTCCAATACAGGGTTAACTAGCTAGGTAAGTCTAGCTAGGTCCAGTACAGGGTTAACTAGCTAGCTAGGTCCATTACAGGGTTAACTAGCTAGCTAGGTCCATTACAGGGTTAACTGGCTAGCTAGGTCCATTACAGGGTTAACTAGCTAGCTAGGTCCATTACAGGGTTAACTGGCTAGCTAGGTCCAGTACAGGGTTAACTAGCTAGCTAGGTCCATTACAGGGTTAACTAGCTAGCTAGGTCCAGTACAGGGTTAACTAGATAGGTAGGTCCATTACAGGGTTAACTAGCTAGCTAGGTCCAGTACAGGGTTAACTAGCTAGCTAGGTCCATTACAGGGTTAACTAGCTAGCTAGGTCCATTACAGGGTTAACTAGCTAGCTAGGTCCAGTACAGGGTTAACTAGCTAGCTAGGTCCAGTACAGGGTTAACGAGCTAGCTAGGTCAATTACAGGGTTAACTGGCTAGCTAGGTCCAATACAGGGTTAACTAGCTAGTTAAGTCTAGCTAGGTCCATTACAGGGTTAACTAGCTAGCTAGGTCCATTACAGGGTTAACTAGCTAGCTAGGTCCATTACAGGGTTAACTGGCAAGCTAGGTCCATTACAGGGTTAACTGGCTAGCTAGGTCCATTACAGGGTTAACTAGCTAGCTAGCTAGGTCCATTACAGGGTTAACTGGCTAGCTAGGTCCAGTACAGGGTTAACTAGCTAGCTAGGTCCATTACAGGGTTAACTAGCTAGCTAGGTCCAATACAGGGTTAACTAGCCAGGTAAGTCTAGCTAGGTCCATTACAGGGTTAACTAGCTAGCTAGGTCCATTACAGGGTTAACTAGCTAGCTAGGTCCATTACAGGGTTAACTGGCTAGCTAGGTCCATTACAGGGTTAACTGGCTAGCTAGGTCCATTACAGGGATAACTAGCTAGCTAGGTCTATTACAGGGTTAACTGGCTAGCTAGGTCCAGTACAGGGTTAACTAGCTAGCTAGGTCCAGTACAGGGTTAACTAGCTAGCTAGGTCCATTACAGGGTTAACTAGCTAGCTAGGTCCATTACAGGGTTAACTGGCTAGCTAGGTCCATTACAGGGTTAACTAGCTAGCTAGGTCCATTACAGGGTTAACTAGCTAGCTAGGTCCATTACAGGGTTAACTAGCTAGCTAGGTCCATTACAGGGTTAACTAGCTAGCTAGGTCCATTATAGGGTTAACTGGCTAGCTAGGTCCAATACAGGGTTAACTAGCTAGGTAAGTCTAGCTAGGTCCATTACAGGGTTAACTAGCTAGCTAGGTCCTTTACAGGGTTAACTGGCTAGCTAGGTCCATTACAGGGTTAACTGGCTAGCTAGGTCCATTACAGGGATAACTAGCTAGCTAGGTCTATTACAGGGTTAACTGGCTAGCTAGGTCCAGTACAGGGTTAACTAGCTAGCTAGGTCCAGTACAGGGTTAACTAGCTAGGTAGGTCCATTACAGGGTTAACTAGCTAGCTAGGTCCATTACAGGGTTAACTGGCTAGCTAGGTCCATTACAGGGTTAACTAGCTAGCTAGGTCCATTACAGGGTTAACTGGCTAGCTAGGTCCATTACAGGGTTAACTAGCTAGCTAGGTCCATTACAGGGTTAACTAGCTAGCTAGGTTCATTATAGGGTTAACTGGCTAGCTAGGTCCAATACAGGGTTAACTAGCTAGGTAAGTCTAGCTAGGTCCATTACAGGGTTAACTAGCTAGCTAGGTCCATTACAGGGTTAACTAGCTAGCTAGGTCCATTACAGGGTTAACTGGCTAGCTAGGTCCAGTACAGGGTTAACTAGATAGGTAGGTCCATTACAGGGTTAACTAGCTAGCTAGGTCCAGTACAGGGTTAACTAGCTAGCTAGGTTCATTATAGGGTTAACTAGCTAGCTAGGTCCAGTACAGGGTTAACTAGATAGGTAGGTCCATTATAGGGTTAACTAGCTAGCTAGGTCAATTACAGGGTTAACTGGCTAGCTAGGTCCAATACAGGGTTAACTAGCTAGGTAAGTCTAGCTAGGTCCATTACAGGGTTAACTAGCTAGCTAGGTCCATTACAGGGTTAACTAGCTAGCTAGGTCCATTACAGGGTTAACTGGCTAGCTAGGTCCATTACAGGGTTAACTAGCTAGCTAGCTAGGTCCATTACAGGGTTAACTGGCTAGCTAGGTCCAGTACAGAGTTAACTAGCTAGCTAGGTCCATTACAGGGTTAACTAGCTAGCTAGGTCCGGTACAGGGTTAACACGATAGGTAGGTCCATTACAGGGTTAACTAGCTAGCTAGGTCCATTACAGGGTTAACTAGCTAGCTAGGTCCATTACAGGGTTAACTGGCTAGCTAGGTCCAATACAGGGTTAACTAGCTAGCTAGGTCCATTACAGGGTTAACTGGCTAGGTAAGTCCATTATATGGTTAACTAGCTAGCTTGGTCTATTACAGGGTTAACTGGGCAAGCCAGGTCCAGTACAGGGTTAACTAGCTAGCTAGGTCCATTACAGGGTTAACTAGCTAGCTAGGTCCATTACAGGGTTAACTAGCTATCTAGGTCCAGTACAGGGTTAACTAGCTAGCTAGGTCCAGTACAGGGTTAACTAGCTAGCTAGGTCCATTACAGGGTTAACTAGCTAACTAGGTCCATTACAGGATTAACTAGCTAGCTAGGTCCATTACAGGGTTAACTAGCTAGCTAGGTCCATTACAGGGTTAACTAGCTAGCTAGGTCCAGTACAGGGTTAACTAGCTAGCTAGGTCCAGTACAGGGTTAACTAGCTAGCTAGGTCCATTACAGGGTTAACTAGCTAGCTAGGTCCATTACAGGGTTAACTAGCTAGCTAGGTCCATTACAGGGTTAACTAGCTAGCTAGGTCCAGTACAGGGTTAACTAGATAGGTAGGTCCATTACAGGGTTAACTAGCTAGCTAGGTCCAGTACAGGGTTAACTAGCTAGCTAGGTCCATTACAGGGTTAACTAGCTAGCTAGGTCCATTACAGGGTTAACTAGCTAGCTAGGTCCAGTACAGGGTTAACTAGCTAGCTAGGTCCAGTACAGGGTTAACTAGCTAGCTAGGTCAATTACAGGGTTAACTGGCTAGCTAGGTCCAATACAGGGTTAACTAGCTAGCTAGGTCCAGTACAGGGTTAACTGGCTAGCTAGGTCCATTACAAGGTTAACTAGCTAGCTAGGTCCATTACAGGGTTAACTAGCTAGCTAGGTCCAGTACAGGGTTAACTAGCTAGCTAGGTCCATTACAGGGTTAACTAGCTAGCTAGGTCCAATACAGGGTTAACTAGCCAGGTAAGTCTAGCTAGGTCCATTACAGGGTTAACTAGCTAGCTAGGTCCATTACAGGGTTAACTAGCTAGCTAGGTCCATTACAGGGTTAACTGGCTAGCTAGGTCCATTACAGGGTTAACTGGCTAGCTAGGTCCATTACAGGGATAACTAGCTAGCTAGGTCTATTACAGGGTTAACTGGCTAGCTAGGTCCAGTACAGGGTTAACTAGCTAGCTAGGTCCAGTACAGGGTTAACTAGCTAGCTAGGTCCATTACAGGGTTAACTAGCTAGCTAGGTCCATTACAGGGTTAACTGGCTAGCTAGGTCCATTACAGGGTTAACTAGCTAGCTAGGTCCATTACAGGGTTAACTAGCTAGCTAGGTCCATTACAGGGTTAACTAGCTAGCTAGGTCCATTACAGGGTTAACTAGCTAGCTAGGTCCATTATAGGGTTAACTGGCTAGCTAGGTCCAATACAGGGTTAACTAGCTAGGTAAGTCTAGCTAGGTCCATTACAGGGTTAACTAGCTAGCTAGGTCCTTTACAGGGTTAACTGGCTAGCTAGGTCCATTACAGGGTTAACTGGCTAGCTAGGTCCATTACAGGGATAACTAGCTAGCTAGGTCTATTACAGGGTTAACTGGCTAGCTAGGTCCAGTACAGGGTTAACTAGCTAGCTAGGTCCAGTACAGGGTTAACTAGCTAGGTAGGTCCATTACAGGGTTAACTAGCTAGCTAGGTCCATTACAGGGTTAACTGGCTAGCTAGGTCCATTACAGGGTTAACTAGCTAGCTAGGTCCATTACAGGGTTAACTGGCTAGCTAGGTCCATTACAGGGTTAACTAGCTAGCTAGGTCCATTACAGGGTTAACTAGCTAGCTAGGTTCATTATAGGGTTAACTGGCTAGCTAGGTCCAATACAGGGTTAACTAGCTAGGTAAGTCTAGCTAGGTCCATTACAGGGTTAACTAGCTAGCTAGGTCCATTACAGGGTTAACTAGCTAGCTAGGTCCATTACAGGGTTAACTGGCTAGCTAGGTCCAGTACAGGGTTAACTAGATAGGTAGGTCCATTACAGGGTTAACTAGCTAGCTAGGTCCAGTACAGGGTTAACTAGCTAGCTAGGTTCATTACAGGGTTAACTAGCTAGCTAGGTCCAGTACAGGGTTAACTAGATAGGTAGGTCCATTATAGGGTTAACTAGCTAGCTAGGTCAATTACAGGGTTAACTGGCTAGCTAGGTCCAATACAGGGTTAACTAGCTAGGTAAGTCTAGCTAGGTCCATTACAGGGTTAACTAGCTAGCTAGGTCCATTACAGGGTTAACTAGCTAGCTAGGTCCATTACAGGGTTAACTGGCTAGCTAGGTCCATTACAGGGTTAACTAGCTAGCTAGCTAGGTCCATTACAGGGTTAACTGGCTAGCTAGGTCCAGTACAGAGTTAACTAGCTAGCTAGGTCCATTACAGGGTTAACTAGCTAGCTAGGTCCGGTACAGGGTTAACACGATAGGTAGGTCCATTACAGGGTTAACTAGCTAGCTAGGTCCATTACAGGGTTAACTAGCTAGCTAGGTCCATTACAGGGTTAACTGGCTAGCTAGGTCCAATACAGGGTTAACTAGCTAGCTAGGTCCATTACAGGGTTAACTGGCTAGGTAAGTCCATTATATGGTTAACTAGCTAGCTTGGTCTATTACAGGGTTAACTGGGCAAGCCAGGTCCAGTACAGGGTTAACTAGCTAGCTAGGTCCATTACAGGGTTAACTAGCTAGCTAGGTCCATTACAGGGTTAACTAGCTATCTAGGTCCAGTACAGGGTTAACTAGCTAGCTAGGTCCAGTACAGGGTTAACTAGCTAGCTAGGTCCATTACAGGGTTAACTAGCTAACTAGGTCCATTACAGGATTAACTAGCTAGCTAGGTCCATTACAGGGTTAACTAGCTAGCTAGGTCCATTACAGGGTTAACTAGCTAGCTAGGTCCAGTACAGGGTTAACTAGCTAGCTAGGTCCAGTACAGGGTTAACTAGCTAGCTAGGTCCATTACAGGGTTAACTAGCTAGCTAGGTCCATTACAGGGTTAACTAGCTAGCTAGGTCCATTACAGGGTTAACTAGCTAGCTAGGTCCAGTACAGGGTTAACTAGATAGGTAGGTCCATTACAGGGTTAACTAGCTAGCTAGGTCCAGTACAGGGTTAACTAGCTAGCTAGGTCCATTACAGGGTTAACTAGCTAGCTAGGTCCATTACAGGGTTAACTAGCTAGCTAGGTCCAGTACAGGGTTAACTAGCTAGCTAGGTCCAGTACAGGGTTAACTAGCTAGCTAGGTCAATTACAGGGTTAACTGGCTAGCTAGGTCCAATACAGGGTTAACTAGCTAGCTAGGTCCAGTACAGGGTTAACTGGCTAGCTAGGTCCATTACAAGGTTAACTAGCTAGCTAGGTCCATTACAGGGTTAACTAGCTAGCTAGGTCCAGTACAGGGTTAACTAGCTAGCTAGGTCCAGTACAGGGTTAACTAGCTAGCTAGGTCAATTACAGGGTTAACTGGCTAGCTAGGTCCAATACAGGGTTAACTAGCTAGGTAAGTCTAGCTAGGTCCATTACAGGTTTAACTAGCTAGCTAGGTCCATTACAGGGTTAACTAGCTAGCTAGGTCCATTACAGGGTTAACTGGCTAGCTAGGTCCATTACAGGGTTAACTGGCTAGCTAGGTCCATTACAGGGTTAACTAGCTAGCTAGCTAGGTCCATTACAGGGTTAACTGGCTAGCTAGGTCCAGTACATGGTTAACTAGCTAGCTAGGTCCATTACAGGGTTAACTAGCTAGCTAGGTCCAATACAGGGTTAACTAGCCAGGTAAGTCTAGCTAGGTCCATTACAGGGTTAACTAGATTGCTAGGTCCATTACAGGGTTAACTAGCTAGCTAGGTCCATTACATGGTTAACTGGCTAGCTAGGTCCATTACTGGGTTAACTGGCTAGCTAGGTCCATTACAGGGATAACTAGCTAGCTAGGTCTATTACAGGGTTAACTGGCTAGCTAGGTCCAGTACAGGGTTAACTGGCTAGCTAGGTCCAGTACAGGGTTAACTAGCTAGCTAGGTCCATTACAGGGTTAACTAGCTAGCTAGGTCCATTACAGGGTTAACTGGCTAGCTAGGTCCATTACAGGGTTAACTGGCTAGCTAGGTCCATTACAGGGTTAACTAGCTAGCTAGGTCCATTACAGGGTTAACTGGCTAGCTAGGTCCAGTACAGGGTTAACTAGCTAGCTAGGTCCATTACAGGGTTAACTAGCTAGCTAGGTCCATTACAGGGTTAACTAGCTAGCTAGGTCCATTACAGGGTAGGTAAGTCCATTATAGGGTTAACTATCTAGCTTGGTCTATTACAGGGTTAACTGGGCAAGCCAGGTCCAGTACAGGGTTAACTAGCTAGCTAGGTCCATTACAGGGTTAACTAGCTAGCTAGGTCCATTACAGGGTTAACTAGCTATCTAGGACCAGTACAGGGTTAACTAGCTAGCTAGGTCCAGTACAGGGTTAACTAGCTAGCTAGGTCCATTACAGGGTTAACTAGCTAGCTAGGTCCATTACAGGGTTAACTAGCTAGCTAGGTCCATTACAGGGTTAACTAGCTAGCTAGGTCCATTACAGGGTTAACTAGCTAGCTAGGTCCATTACAGGGTTAACTGGCTAGCTAGGTCCAGTAGAGGGTTAACTAGCTAGCTAGGTCCATTACAGGGTTAACTAGCTAGCTAGGTCCATTACAGGGTAGGTAAGTCCATTATAGGGTTAACTATCTAGCTTGGTCTATTACAGGGTTAACTGGGCAAGCCAGGTCCAGTACAGGGTTAACTAGCTAGCTAGGTCCATTACAGGGTTAACTAGCTAGCTAGGTCCATTACAGGGTTAACTAGCTATCTAGGACCAGTACAGGGTTAACTAGCTAGCTAGGTCCAGTACAGGGTTAACTAGCTAGCTAGGTCCATTACAGGGTTAACTAGCTAGCTAGGTCCATTACAGGGTTAACTAGCTAGCTAGGTCCATTACAGGGTTAACTAGCTAGCTAGGTCCATTACAGGGTTAACTAGCTAGCTAGGTCCATTACAGGGTTAACTGGCTAGCTAGGTCCAGTAGAGGGTTAACTAGCTAGCTAGGTCCATTACAGGGTTAACTAGCTAGCTAGGTCCATTACAGGGTTAACTAGCTAGCTAGGTCCATTACAGGGTTAACTGGCTAGCTAGGTCCAGTACAGGGTTAACTGGCTAGCTAGGTCCATTACAGGGTTAACTGGCTAGCTAGGTCCATTACAGGGTTAACTGGCTAGCTAGGTCCATTACAGGGTTAACTAGCTAGCTAGGTCCATTACAGGGTTAATTAGCTAGCTAGGTCCATTACAGGGTTAACTAGCTAGCTAGGTCCATTATAGGGTTAACTGGCTAGCTAGGTCCAATACAGGGTTAACTAGCTAGGTAAGTCTAGCTAGGTCCATTACAGGGTTAACTAGCTAGCTAGGTCCATTACAGGGTTAACTAGCTAGCTAGGTCCATTACAGGGTTAACTGGCTAGCTAGGTCCAGTACAGGGTTAACTAGATAGGTAGGTCAATTACAGGGTTAACTAGCTAGCTAGGTTCAGTACAGGGTTAGCTAGCCAGGTAAGTCTAGCTAGGTCCATTACAGGGTTAACTAGCTAGCTAGGTCCATTACAGGGTTAACTAGCTAGCTAGGTCCATTACATGGTTAACTGGCTAGCTAGGTCCATTACTGGGTTAACTGGCTAGCTAGGTCCATTACAGGGATAACTAGCTAGCTAGGTCTATTACAGGGTTAACTGGCTAGCTAGGTCCAGTACAGGGTTAACTGGCTAGCTAGGTCCAGTACAGGGTTAACTAGCTAGCTAGGTCCATTACAGGGTTAACTAGCTAGCTAGGTCCATTACAGGGTTAACTGGCTAGCTAGGTCCATTACAGGGTTAACTGGCTAGCTAGGTCCATTACAGGGTTAACTAGCTAGCTAGGTCCATTACAGGGTTAACTGGCTAGCTAGGTCCAGTACAGGGTTAACTAGCTAGCTAGGTCCATTACAGGGTTAACTAGCTAGCTAGGTCCATTACAGGGTTAACTAGCTAGCTAGGTCCATTACAGGGTAGGTAAGTCCATTATAGGGTTAACTATCTAGCTTGGTCTATTACAGGGTTAACTGGGCAAGCCAGGTCCAGTACAGGGTTAACTAGCTAGCTAGGTCCATTACAGGGTTAACTAGCTAGCTAGGTCCATTACAGGGTTAACTAGCTATCTAGGACCAGTACAGGGTTAACTAGCTAGCTAGGTCCAGTACAGGGTTAACTAGCTAGCTAGGTCCATTACAGGGTTAACTAGCTAGCTAGGTCCATTACAGGGTTAACTAGCTAGCTAGGTCCATTACAGGGTTAACTAGCTAGCTAGGTCCATTACAGGGTTAACTAGCTAGCTAGGTCCATTACAGGGTTAACTGGCTAGCTAGGTCCAGTAGAGGGTTAACTAGCTAGCTAGGTCCATTACAGGGTTAACTAGCTAGCTAGGTCCATTACAGGGTTAACTAGCTAGCTAGGTCCATTACAGGGTTAACTGGCTAGCTAGGTCCAGTACAGGGTTAACTGGCTAGCTAGGTCCATTACAGGGTTAACTGGCTAGCTAGGTCCATTACAGGGTTAACTGGCTAGCTAGGTCCATTACAGGGTTAACTAGCTAGCTAGGTCCATTACAGGGTTAATTAGCTAGCTAGGTCCATTACAGGGTTAACTAGCTAGCTAGGTCCATTATAGGGTTAACTGGCTAGCTAGGTCCAATACAGGGTTAACTAGCTAGGTAAGTCTAGCTAGGTCCATTACAGGGTTAACTAGCTAGCTAGGTCCATTACAGGGTTAACTAGCTAGCTAGGTCCATTACAGGGTTAACTGGCTAGCTAGGTCCAGTACAGGGTTAACTAGATAGGTAGGTCAATTACAGGGTTAACTAGCTAGCTAGGTTCAGTACAGGGTTAGCTAGCTAGCTAGGTTCATTACAGGGTTAACTAGCTAGCTAGGTCCAGTACAGGGTTAACTAAATAGGTAGGTCCATATCAGGGTTAACTAGCTAGCTAGGTCCAGTACAGGGTTAACTAGCTAGCTAGGTCAATTACAGGGTTAACTGGCTAGCTAGGTCCAATACAGGGTTAACTAGCTAGGTAAGTCTAGCTAGGTCCATTACAGGGTTCACTAGCTAGCTAGGTCCATTACAGGGTTAACTAGCTAGCTAGGTCCATTACAGGGTTAACTGGCTAGCTAGGTCCATTACAGGGTTAACTAGCTAGCTAGCTAGGTCCATTACAGGGTTAACTGGCTAGCTAGGTCCAGTACAGAGTTAACTAGCTAGCTAGGTCCATTACAGGGTTAACTAGCTAGCTAGGTCCAATACAGGGTTAACTAGCTAGGTAAGTCTAGCTAGGTCCATTACAGGGTTAACTAGCTAGCTAGGTCCATTACAGGGTTAACTAGCTAGCTAGGTCCATTACAGGGTTAACTGGCTAGCTAGGTCCATTACAGGGTTAACTGGCTAGCTAGGTCCATTACAGGGTTAACTAGCTAGCTAGGTCTATTACAGGGTTAACTGGCTAGCTAGGTCCAGTACAGGGTTAACTAGCTAGCTAGGTCCAGTACAGGGTTAACTAGCTAGCTAGGTCCATTACAGGGTTAACTAGCTAGCTAGGTCCATTACAGGGTTAACTGGCTAGCTAGGTCCATTACAGGGTTAACTGGCTAGCAAGGTCCATTACAGGGTTAACTAGCTAGCTAGGTCCATTACAGGGTTAACTGGCTAGCTAGGTCCAGTACAGGGTTAACTAGCTAGCTAGGTCCAGTACAGGGTTAACTAGATAGGTAGGTCCATTACAGGGTTAACTAGCTAGCTAGGTCCATTACAGGGTTAACTAGCTAGCTAGGTCCATTACAGGGTTAACTGGCTAGCTAGGTCCAATACAGGGTTAACTAGCTAGCTAAGTCCATTACAGGGTTAACTGGCTAGGTAAGTCCATTATATGGTTAACTAGCTAGCTTGGTCTATTACAGGGTTAACTGGGCAAGCCAGGTCCAGTACAGGGTTAACTAGCTAGCTAGGTCCATTACAGGGTTAACTAGCTAGCTAGGTCCAGTACAGGGTTAACTAGCTAGCTAGGTCCAGTACAGGGTTAACTAGCTAGCTAGGTCCATTACAGGGTTAACTAGCTAGCTAGGTCCAGTACAGGGTTAACTAGCTAGCTAGGTCCAATACAGGGTTAGCTAGCTAGCTAGGTCCATTACAGAGTTAACTAGCTAGCTAGGTCCATTACAGGGTTAACTAGCTAGCTAGGTCCATTACAGGGTTAACTAGCTAGCTAGGTCCAGTACAGGGTTAACTAGCTAGCTAGGTCCATTACAGGGTTAACTGGCTAGCTAGGTCCATTACAGGGTTAACTAGCTAGCTAGGTCCAATACAGGGTTAACTAGCTAGCTAGGTCCAATACAGGGTTAACTAGCTAGCTAGGTCCATTACAGGGTTAACTAGCTAGCTTGGTCCATTACAGGGTTAGCTAGCTAGCTAGGTCCATTACAGGGTTAACTAGCTAGCTAGGTCCATAACAGGGTTAACTAGCTAGCTAGGTCCATTACAGTGTTAACTAGCTTGCTAGGTCCAGTACAGGGTTAACTAGCAAGCTAGGTCCATTACAGGGTTAACTGGGCAAGCCACCCAGACAGGAGGGTATTAAGCTATAAGGGCCTTCAGAAAGTATTAATACCCCTTGATTTATACCACATTTTTGGTGTGTTACAGCCTGTATTCAAAATGGATTTAAAAAAAATTATATTCACCCATCTACACAATACTCCATAATGACAAAGTGAAACATGTTTTTAGAAATGTAGCAAATTTATTGACAATGAAATACAGAAATATCTGGGGCGGCAGGTAGCCTAGTGGTTAGAGCGTTGGACTAGTAACTGAAAAGTTGCTAGATCGAATCCCCTGAGCTGACAAGGTAAAAATCTGTCATTCTGTCCCTGAACAAGGAAGTTAACCCACTGTTCCTAGGCCGTCATTGAAAATGAGAATGTTTTCTTAACTGACTTGCCTAGTTAAATAAATGTACATACATATTCACAAAGGCCTATTTACTCTGTTCCATCTAACTGCACTGTCTCATCAGTCCAGCCAGGCAATTTATAAACTTGATCTCCACTATAAAAAGCATCTAGACGTTATCTCACATTTCTTTTAGACTTAACATTTTAGTTTTCAAACAGCGGAGATTTGTATAAACCTTGTTTTCTGTCTCTCCGACATTTGCAACATTGTTTTAATATTCAAATTCGATCTCCAGCTGTCCCGTAGTAATGAACTTGTAAGGGTTGGGACGAGACAGACAGCCGGGCAACGTTTCTCAGTCAGTCTAAATCATGAATCAGCTGTCATCATATTTATGGATGTATATACAAAGACATTTCAATTTAACAAAAGATCAAACGAAATGAAGAGTAGCTAGTTAGCAGTCTTTACAACTTCCGTGTTTAAAGTGAATTGGAACGCCGACTGCGAGCCAGGCCTAATCGCCCAACATCAGTTCTCAACCTCACTAATACTCTTGTGGCTGAATGGAAGCAAGTCCCCCACAATGTTCCAACATCTAGTGGAAAGCCTTCCCAGAAGAGTGGAGGCTGTTATAGCAGCAATGTACCAACATCTAGTGGAAAGCCTTCCCAGAAGAGTGGAGGCTGTTATAGCAGCAAAGGGGGGGGACCAACTCCATATTAATGCCCATGATTTTGGAATGAGATGTTCAACGAGCAGGTGTCCACATACTTTTGGTCATGTAGTCTATAACCTTGGCATCCCATAATCCAATCCGCCAATTTACACATTTTAAGTTTGTTCACAAGACTGTATTTAACACCAAGGAAATGTTTTACGATATAATTGTCCAACTGTTCACTGTGTTCCCTAAATCAGGAAGGAACATTCCTTCATGTGATGTGGGAGTGCCCTGCAGTTAAATGTTTCTGGGGCAAATTTTCTTGTCTTTAACTGCCATTACTCAAAAGTCAAGACTCTTCCCACATGCCAACAAATTGTTTTTCTTAGCTTCAGAAGCATCTGTGTGTTTATCCTTAGATATATTATCAAGAATTGTTAATATGTTGTTGTATATATTTTATTTAAGTTATTTAACATTGTATTTGGAAACATTTATTTTGGGTTTTACAGATACGTATTTATCTACCTTCTGCTCTCGACAAGTCCGGTCCTGGAGTGTCTTAACAAAATCAAAACAAAAAATATTTAGGCTGACTTCATGTATCCAGAAAACATTATTTGCGTAGTATGCAAATATGCACATATTTAATGAGATATCACCTAATTTACATATTCTAAGAAATCTTTTTATATATATATATATATATATATACATAAAAAGTATGATATTTGTGTTTACATTCAACTGGTAAAAGTTGTGATCCGATTAAAATGTTCAACAAATCACTATTAGGGTGTGGTGCCTGGCCTTGTTTAGTGCTAGAAATTGGTTTACTGGTACTCAGTGCTGCCCAATTGGTTTTATTGACAATCGTTATTGGCTCCTTGATTTGTCCAGTTTCTACCTCAATGTAACACACATACACACATCATATCTTTGTTTAGGGCCTTGCTCAATGGTACATCAACATATGTTCAATATGTTGGGTTGAGGATTCGAACCAGCAATCTTTCGGTAACTGGCCCAACGCTGTAACTGCTAGGCTCTGTGTCTGTGTCTGTGTCTGTGTCTGTGTCTGTGTCTGTGTCTGTGTCTGTGTCTGTGTCTGTGTGTGTGTGTGTGTGTGTGTGTGTGTACCTAAAATTGATTTCCATTCAAAATCCTGTTTCCTTTACCCCTAATCCAAACCTTTACCCCTAACCCAAACCTTTACCCCTAACTCTAACCCTTAACCCAAACCTTTAACCCTAACCCAAACCTTTACCCCTAACTCTAAACCTAACCCTAATTGTAACCTTTAACCCTAACTCTAACCCCTAATCCTAACCTTTACCCCTAACTGTAACTGTAAACCTAACCCCTAACCCTAATTGTAACCTTTAACCCTAAACCTAACCCCTAAGCTTAAAATGGCCTTTGTCCTTGTGGGGACGTGAGAAATGTCACCACGAGCGAGAATTTTCAATGTTTTACTCCTAACAGAGATGTGGTGCTCTCTAGCCTCAACATTAAGGTAACACATACAGAAACAAACAAACAAACAAACAAACAAACAAACAAACCAACCAATCCCAAAATGAGGGAGTTTCAAGCAGAAGACCAGGGTAAAAACACGTACTGACTACTTCAGCTGCGCTTGGTTCAGTTTGCCTGGTACAGAAGCACCAATGGAATAAGCAACTCAAGTATTGGAAAGTATTTGACATTATGTAGCCTATTTGTTCCAGGTCTGGGACACTGTCTGCACTCTCTCTCATGTTTAGGCCCCAAGTTGATATTTTGTGATTTTTTTCAGGTAAAAATGCTTGATTTTGCAGTGTCAATATGTGATGATTTTGTCAAGTTTGTCGCAAAAAAATGTGCTGACGAAGCAAAAAGTTTGTTGCTATGTGGCTTGATTGAGCCATATAATGCGGTAAATGTGATTGGTTGAAATCTCAAGCCCTCTTTTTTGTACTGCAATGATTTGTCTGTTTTATGTGATAATATTGCAATGATTTGACTTTTTTTATTCAGAAATAGCGTGGCGATCAGGTCAAATTTGCAAGCCCTCACATAATATGCAGGGTATTGCTGATTTTACACCTCCAAAAAAATTGCATTTGCAGAATCGTGGCGTTTCCTTCACTTGTGGAGAACATGAAAAGGGAGAGAGCACTTTGTAGATAGCTGTCTAGCTCTAGGTACTGTTCAGAAAGCATGACGCCTCAGATAGAAACTGAAAACATTACAAACATCAAACAGTTTATTACAGTATTAATTAGCACTGAGTGCACAACAACATCCTGAATATATGCAGATCACTTTCAGGTCAAACACAAACAGAATGTAGTGAGAAGTGAGCAGGCAGGTAAACTCAACACCGCACAGAGATGAGTGGGACAATGTACTGTAAGGAGCATGGAAGGAAGCAGGCAAACAGACTACAAACAAAGCTCAACTCTTCACATAATAATAATAATAATATAATACTGCTACTACTAATAATAATACTAATACCACTACTAATAATATTAATACTAATACCACTACGAATAATACCAATAACAATACTAATACTACTACTACTACTACTAATAATACTACTACTACTACTACTAATAATAATACTAATACCACAAATAATAATACTAATACTACTACTAATAATACAAATACTACTACTACTACTACTACTACTACTAATAATAATAATACTAATACTAATAATACTAATACTACTAATAATAATATTAATAATACTAATACTATAATACTACTACTAATAATAATAATTATTATTATAATTATAATACTACTTGTATCCAGTAGGCAGACATTTTCAGTATGTGTATGTGATCCCTGCGGGAATTGACCTCGAGCTTGGTGTTGCTAGTGCCACACTCTTACCATTGGAGCCACTAATGGCTGGTTTCCCAGAACCCATTTCTGGGAAACCAGACAAAGTTAAATAAAGGTTAAATAAAAAATATGAAATGTAAAAAATAAAAATGTAACCTAATATTCCTGGACTGAAAAGCACTTTTCAATGGAGATTTCTCTTTTAAACTAAATATGTTTTCCAGTCCAGGTAGCAGCAGAGCAGGGTTACACCATGGCTACACCACAGCCTTCCCTGTAGCTCAGTTGGTAGAGCATGGTGTTTGCAACACCAGGGTTGTGGGTTCGATTCCCACGGGGGGCCAGCACAGAAAAAAAATGTATGAAATGTATGCATTCACTGCTGTAAGTCGCTCTGGATAAGAGCGTCTGCTAAATGACTAAAATGTAAATGTAATGGCTACACCAGCGAGCAGCAGAGGAGGGTTACACCATGGCTACACCAGCGAGCAGCAGAGGAGGGTTACACCATGGCTACATCAGCTAGCAGCAGAGCAGGATTACACCATGGCTACACCAGCGAGCAGCAGACCAGGCTTACACCATGGCTACATCAGCTTACAGCAGAGCAGGGTTACACCATGGCTACACCAGCGAGCAGCAGAGGAGGGTTACACCATGGCTACACCAGCAAGCAGCAGAGGAGGGTTACACCATGGCTACACCAGCGAGCAGCAGACCAGGCTTACACCATGGCTACATCAGCTTACAGCAGAGCAGGGTTACACCATGGCTACACCAGCGAGCAGCAGAGGAGGGTTACACCATGGCTACACCAGCGAGCAGCAGAGCAGGGTTACACCATGGCTACACCAGCGAGCAGCAGACCAGGCTTACACCATGGCTACATCAGCTAGCAGCAGAGCAGGATTACACCATGGCTACACCAGCGAGCAGCAGACCAGGCTTACACCATGGCTACATCAGCTTACAGCAGAGCAGGGTTACACCATGGCTACACCAGCGAGCAGCAGAGGAGGGTTACACCATGGCTACACCAGCGAGCAGCAGAGCAGGGTTACACCATGGCTACACCAGCGAGCAGCAGAGGAGGGTTACACCATGGCTACACCAGCGAGCAGCAGAGCAGGGTTACACCATGGCTACACCAGCGAGCAGCAGAGGAGGGTTACACCATGGCTACACCAGCGAGCAGCAGAGCAGGGTTACACCATGGCTACACCAGCGAGCAGCAGAGCAGGGTTACACCATGGCTACATCAGCTAGCAGCAGAGCAGGGTTACACCATGGCTACACCGTCGAGCAGCAGAGCAGGGTTACACCATGGCTACACCGTCAAGCAGCAGAGCAGGGTTACACCATGGCTACACCGGCGAGCAGCAGAGCAGCGTTACACCATGGCTACACCAGCGAGCAGCAGAGCAGGGTTACACCATGGCTACACCAGCGAGCAGCAGAGCATGCTTACATCATGGATTCTGTCTACCAGCCCCATTCATGACACGCAGGTTAACATACCAAAACCAACACGTAAACCTTCTAGGCCTACATACATTTGGGGACAGGTCAAAACACACTTCAAACATTCATGGACATTAAAAGCTAGATACCTGTTGCTAGCAGTTTATCCTGGGAAATTAACAATTGGTTGTTATTTTACCCGATCATGCATATGGTCCCCTTTTTATCTGGTTATTTGTAGAATTTAGACACAGATCACACAAAAATCTTCTGTTTCTCTACTGTAACGATTAATGCACAAATAAAAAGGGACCTAGTTCATTTTTGTTGTTACCTTTGGTTAATATCTCCTCATTCGTCTTTCATTCAACCACGTGAGGTTGTATCTTCATGAATTTTTTGTTGTTGTATTTTATTTTCCCCTTTTTCGATCTTGTCTCATCGCTGCAACTCTCCAATGGGCTCGGGAGAGGCGACGGTGGAGTCATGCGTCCTCTGAAACATGAACCGCCAAACCGCGCTTTTTAACACCGGCTGCACCAACATGTTGGAGGAAACACCGTTCAACTGACGACCGAAGTCAGCCTGCAGGCACCCAGCCCGCCACAAGGTGTCGCTAGAGCTCGATGTTAAGCCCCACCCGGCTCACACATGTAACTTGGCTGGTTTACAACAGATCCTTATGAGAATAACAGCGCTGTAGATGAGTAGTTTGATTTATCCTTCAGTAGGGGGCAGTGTTGATCTGAAGAGTCTCTGTTGTGTCTTATGGAGTAGAGAGTCCAGACAGGAACCATCCTTACCCCTTACCCCTAGTCACTATGGAGTAGAGATGCCAGACAGGAACCACCACTACCCCATACTGTAATACCGCCACCCAGAGGCGGGGCTCGTAGTGGCCGGAGACTTTATGCAGAGAAAATTAAATCAGTTCTACCTAATTTCTGCTTACAAGCAAAAGTTAAAGCAGGAAGCACCAGTGACTTGGTCTGTAAAAAAGTGGTCAGATGAAGCAGATGCTACACTACAGGACTGTTTTGCTTTCACAGACTGGAACATGTTCCGGGTCTCTTCCGATGGCATTGAGGAGTACACCACATCAGTCACTGGCTTTATCAATAAGTGCGTCGAGGACATCGTCCCTACAGTGACTGTACGTACATACCCCAACCAGAAGCCATGGATTACAGGCAACATTCACACTGAGCTTTTTTATTTTAATTTGACCTTTATTTAACTAGACAAGTCAGTTAACATTTACATTTACATTTAAGTTAAGAACAAATTCTTATTTTCAATGATGGCCTAGGAACAGAACAACAGATTTCTACCTTGCCAGCTTGGGGATTCAATCTTGCAACCTTTTGGTTACTAGTCCAATGCTCTAACCACTAGGCTACCTGCCGCCCCGAGCTAAAGACTAGAGTTGCCGCTTTCAAGGTGCGGGACTCTAACCCGGAAGCTTAGAAGAAATCCTGCTTTGCCCTCCGACGAACCATCAAACAGGCAAAGCGTCAATACAGGGCTAAGATTGAATCGTACAACACCGGCTCCGACGCTTGTCTTATGTGGCAGGGCTTGCAAACTATTACAGCGAGCTGCCCAGTGACACAAGCCTACCAGATGAGCTAAATCACTTCTATGCTCGCTTCGAGGCAAGCAACACTGAGGCATGCATGAGAGCATCAACTGTTCCAGACGACTGTGTGATCACACTCTCCGGAGGCGACATGAGTAAGACCTTTTAACAGGTCAACATTCACAAGGCTGCGGGGCCAGATGGATTACCAGGACGTGTGCTCCGGGCATGTGCTGACCAACTGGCAGGTGTCTTCACTGACATTTTCAACATGTCCCTGATTGAGTCTGTAATACCAACATTTCAAGCAGACCACCATAGTCCCTGTGCCCAAGAACACAAAGGCAACCTGCCTAAATGACTACAGACCCGTAGTCTGAAAACCTACTCCAGAGGGCTCCGGACCTCAGACTGGGACGAAGGTTCACCTTCCACCAGGACAACAACCTTAAGCACACAGCCAAGACAAAGAAGGAGTGGCTTCAGGACAAGTCTCTGAATGTCCTTGAGTGGCCCAGCCAGAGCCCGGACTTGAACCCGATCGAACATCTCTGGAGAGACCTGAAAATAGCTGTGCAGTGACGATCCCCATCCAACCTGACAGAGCTTGAGAGGATCTGCAGAGAAGAATGGGAGAAACTCCCCATATACAGGTGTGCCAAGCTTGTAGTGTCATACCCAAGAATAATCCATGCTGTAATTGCCGCCATACGTGCTTCAACAAAGTACTGAGTAAAGGGTCTGAATACTTATGTAAATGTGATATTTCTGTTTTTTTATTTTATAAATTTGCAAACTATTTTAAAATCCTGTTTTTGCTTTGTCATTATGGGGTATTGTGTGCAGATTGATGAGGGGGAAAAAACACAATTTAAATCGATTGTAGAATAAGGCTGTAACGTAACAAAATGTGGAAAACAGTGTCCAATTAGGCTAAACATTTAATCACAGGTAAGACATTTAACTGGTTTAGTATAGCCCATTCACTTAGTAACTCCACTCACAACTTGTAGCTGTATATTCTGTTTATTTGTGTTGTTGGTCTTGGCTAGTTTAGAGTAGTAGAGTGTGTGTGTAGAATCCTTTCCTGCTGGATGGACACAATGGAGGAGCCCGGATCTACATTCCATGGTTGCCGAGGGAGACGAGTCAGAACACAATGCCTCAGTGTTTCAAAGACAAGTTCCCCAATGCTAGTTAGAACACATTCTAGTTGATGGTATAACACATGGCTTATTGTAGTTGATGGTATACCACATGGCCTATAGATGCGGGAAACAACCGTTAATTGAACTTGACCAAAACAATGGAATTGCCATGGAAACACGTTCTAAATGTAACACAAAGGCTACATTTAGAACGTCTGCTCCAATATCCAATGATGGGCGGGGCGCGAAATACAAACTCCTCTAAAATCCGAAAACTTCCACTTTTCAAACATATGACTATTTTACAGCTATTTAAAGACAAGACTCTCCTTTATCTAACCACACTGTCCGATTTCAAAAAGGCTTTACAGCGAAAGCAAAACATTAGATTATGTCAGCAGAGTACCCAGCCAGAAATAATCAGACACCCATTTTTCAAGCTAGCATATCATGTCACATAAACCCAAACCACAGCTAAATGCAGCACTAACCTTTTATGATCTTCATCAGATGACACACCTAGGACATTATGTTATACAATACATGCATGTCTGTTCAATCAAGTTCATATTTATATCAAAAACCAGCTTTTTACATTAGCATGTGACGTTCAGAACTAGCATTCCCACCGAACACTTCCGGTGATTTTACTAAATTACTCACGATAAACGTTCACAAAAAGCATAACAATTATTTTAAGAATTATAGATACAGAACTCCTCTATGCACTCGATATGTCCGATTTTAAAATAGATTTTCGGATGAAGCACATTTTGCAATATTCTAAGTACATAGCCCAGCCATCACGGGCTAGCTATTTAGACACCCGGCAAGTTTAGCCTTCATCAAAATCATATTTCCTATAAGAAAAATGGTCTTACCTTTCCTGTTCTTCGTCAGAATGCACTCCCAGGACTTCTACTTCAATAACAAATGTAGGTTTGGTCCCAAATAATCCATCGTTATGTTCCATCAGCAACGTTTTTTTCTTGCGTTCTAGACACTATCAGAATGGTAAATCACGGTCGTGCGCATGGCACAGACTGTGACAAAAAAATTCTAAATATTCCATTACCGTACTTCGAAGCATGTCAACCGCTGTTTAAAATCAATTTTTATGCAATTTATCTCGTAGAAAAGCGATAATATTCCGACCGGGAATCTGCCTGTCTGTAAACAGAGGGAAAAACCGAAAGCCGGGGGCGGGGCAGGTCACGCGCCTAAGCCTTTGTCCTCTGATAGACCACTTAGCAAAAGCTCTCGTGTGTTTCAGCCAGGGCTTTGAATTACGTCATTCAGGTTTTTCCCGGGCTCTGAGAGCCCATTGGAGACGTGGGAAGTGTCACGTAACAGCAGAGATCCTGAGTTTTTGGAAGAGATGTCAAAGAAAGCAAATAAATGGTCAAACAGGCCACTTCCTGTAAAGGAATCTCTCAGGTTTTTGCCTGCCAAATGAGTTCTGTTATACTCACAGACACCATTTAAACAGTTTTAGAAACTTTAGGGTGTTTCCTATCCATATATAATAAGAATATGCATATTCTAGTTACTGGGTAGGATTAGTAACCAGATTAAATCGGGTACGTTTTTTATCCGGCCGTGTAAATACTGCCCCCTAGCCCCAACAGGTTTTAACACAATAACAATAACGAGGCTATATACAGGGGGTACCGGTACCGAGTCAGTGTTCTGGGGTACAGATTAGTTGTGAGAGAGTAGGGGTGCTGATCTAGGATCAGGTCCTCTCTGTCCATTTAATATTATTCATTCTGATCTAAAAGGCTAACCTGATCCTAGATCAGCAACAGTCCTACTCTGAGATGCTTTATGAAGACTGGCCCTGATACCTCCTACATCTCCTAACCTAACCCCTATAAAACGGTGTGTGTGTGTGTGTGTGTAGGTGTTTTGTGATTTTCTAGAAAAGTGCAGTGCCATCCCTTATTTCTCTCAGCCAAAAAAGCCAGTACACGGCAATATACGCTATATGCTTTTCCTTTGTTGTGCTAACATTACATCAAAACATTATTGTCTGTTTCTGGCTGTGTAAATTGTGCTGACGCTGTGTGTGTGTGTGTGTGTGTCTGTGTGTGTGTGTGTGTGTGTGTGTGTGTGTGTGTGTGTGTGTGTGTGTGTGTGTGTGTGTGTGTGTGTGTGTGTGTGTGTGTGTGTGTGTGTGTGTGTGTGTGTGTGTGTGTGTGTGTGTGTGCGTGTGTGTGTGAGAGAGAGAGAGAGAGCCCTTGATCATGCCAACTGCTGAGCCCCCCCTCCTCTCCATCACTTGTCAGATTCACCCTACCCTGTCCCACACATAAAGATATGGGAGGGGGGTGTTGATGCGCTCAAGGTGTCATTAAATATGTATGGGGTCTTTTTATTGTAGTTCCCCCTCAGGAGCTCTGCAGGGCTCATCTCCCCCTGTCTGTCTCCATCTCCCCCTGTCTGTCTCCATCTCCCCCTGTCTGTCTCCATCTCTCCCTGTCTGTCTCCATCTCTCCCTGTCTGTCTCCATCTCTCCCTGTCTGGCTAGGGAGGACACTTTCATTTTTTTGGCCGTGGCTGTGAATACATGAGTTTTCGACCCCGCCCGACCAATCTGGATGTTCTTTCTCAAAACTACTGATCAAGATCACGTTCTGCCCATTTTTTGTTGTTGTTATATTACGCAAAAAAATATTCTAACGTAGCTGCTGCTCACAACACCTCCCCGTCACGTTTCTCTCTTTGCTCACCCTCTCCTGAACCACCTCCCCGTCACGTTTCTCTCTTTGCTCACCCTCTCCTGAACCACCTCCCCGTCACGTTTCTCTCTTTGCTCACCCTCTCCTGAACCACCTCCCCGTCACGTTTCTCTCTTTGCTCACCCTCTCCTGAACCACCTCCCCGTCACGTTTCTCTCTTTACTCACCCTCTCCTGAACCACCTCCCCGTCACGTTTCTCTCTTTGCTCACCCTCTCCTGTACCACCTCCCCGTCACGTTTCTCTCTTTGCTCACCCTCTCCTGTACCACCTCCCCGTCACGTTTCTCTCTTTGCTCACCCTCTCCTGAACCACCTCCAGTCACGTTTCTCTCTTTACTCACCCTCTCCTGAATCACGATGATGTCGCCAACTTCTCTGCTTCATATTTGCTGAACCACTGAAATCAAAACCCTGTAGCAGTTTGAAGGAACATTCAAGGCCTTTGTGAAGGCTACAACTTTCTGCCTGTTGTAACTGCAGTGGCACAAACAGGACGCAGGACACATTACATTGGAGCAAAAACAAGAACATTAAATCGCTAATTACACTGATGTCTGTGTCTTGCTTGTGTTTGATGAGCATGTCTAGCTGCAATGTAACTCCCCACTTGAGTTTTGCGTCGGGGCAAAAAAACATCAGCGAGTTTATATATAGACATGTTGATCATGTCTTTTGTACATAGCCGCATGTAGCCTAACTGAAAAATGGTTATGATATCACCTCATGCTTACTGAGTAGAGCCCAAAATTAACTTTTTGAAGTCAGAAGATTACTTACACTTAGGTTGGAGTCATTAAAACTCGTTCTTCAACCACTCCACAAATTTCTTGTTGACAAACTATAGTTTTGGCAAGTCGGTTAGGACATCTACTTTGTGCATGACACAAGTAATTTTTTCCAACAATTGTTTACAGACAGATTATTTCACTTATAATTCACTGTATCACAATTCCAGTGGGTCAGATGTTTACATACACTAAGTTGACTGTGCCTTTAAACAGCTTGGAAAATTCCAGAAAATGATGTCACGGCTGTAGAAGCTTCTGATAGGCAAATTGACATTTAAGCCAATTGGAGGTGTACCTGTGGATGTATTTTAAGGCCAACCTTCAAACTCAGTGCCTCTTTGCTTGACATCATGGGAAAATCAAAAGAAATCACCCAAGACCTCAGGAAAAAGAAATTGTAGACCTCCACAAGTCTGGTTCATCCTTGGGAGCAATTTCCAAACGCCTGAAGGTACCACGTTCATCTGAACAAACAATAGTATGCAAGTATAAACACCATGGGACCACACAGCCGACATACCGCTCAGGAAGGAGACGCGTTCTGTCTCCTAGAGATGAACGTACTTTGGTTCGAAAAGTGCAAATCAAATCAATCCCAGAACAACAGCAAAGGACCTTGTGAAGATGCTGAAGGAAAAGGTACAAAAGTATCTATATCCACAGTAAAACGAGTCCTATATCGACATAACCTGAAAGGCCGCTCAGCAAGGAAGAAGCCACTGCTCCAAAACCGCCATTAAAAAGCCAGACTACGGTTTGCAACTGCACATGGGGACAAAGATCTTACTTTTTGGAGAAATTAATTCTGGTCTGATGAAACAAAAATAGAACTGTTTGGCCATAATGACCATCGTTATGTTTGGAGTAAAAAGGGGGAAGCTTGCAAGCCAAGAACACCATCCCAACTGTGAAGCATGGAGGTGGCAGCATCATGTTGTGGGGGTGCTTTGCTGCAGGGGGGGCTGGTGCACTTCACAAAATAGATGGCATCATGAGGGAGGAAAATTATATGGATATATTGAAGCAACATCTGAAGACATCAATCAGGAACTTAAAGCTTGGTCGCAAATTGGTCTTCCAAATGGACTATGACCTCAAGCATACTTCCAAAGTTGTGGCAAAATGGCTTAAGAACAACAAAGTCAAGGTATTGGAGTGGCCATCACAAAGCCCTGACCTCAATCCCATAGAAAATTTGTGGGCAGAACTGAAAAAGCATGTGCGAGCAAGGAGGTCTATAAACCTGATTCAGTTACACCAGCTCTGTCAGGAGGAATGGGCCAAAATTCACCCAACTTATTGTTGGAAGCTTGTGGAAGGCTACCCAAAACATTTGACCCAAGTTAAACAATGTAAAGGCAATACTACCAAATACTAATTGAGTGTATGTAAACTTCTAACCCACTGGGAATGTGATGAAAGAAATAAAGATGAAATAAATCATTCTCTCTACCATTATTCTGACAATTCACTTTCTTAAAATAAAGTGGTGATCCTAACGAACTTAAGACAGGGAATTTTTACTAGGGTTATATGTCAGGAATTGTGAATAACTGAGTTTAAATGTATTTGGTTAAGGTGTATGTAAACTTCCGCCTTCAACTGTGTGTGTAGGAATGACGTTTGTGCAGTAGGTTTGAGCAGCATATTGTCTATGTGCCTGGCCTGCCAATATTGTTCTTCTCAGTTGGTGTAGCACTTGCGAGGCACAGCTGAGCATAAATTGAAATCATTTGCAAATCATTTGCTTTTGTAATTTTACTGGACTGATGGTCATGGTGTTTAAGATAACTGGGAACTCGGGGGGGTAAGTCAAATCATGATGCCCGTGAACTTCAGGTGGGATAGTCGATGCTCGAGAAAGATGCGAGTTTCTGTGTTGGATGACCGTTCCAAACTATTTTCCCCAGTCGATTTAGTTTGTTTTGAGTTCCTAGTTGTATTGAACTCACTGAAGTCAGAAGTCTGCTATTTCCTAGTTGTATTGAACTCACTGAAGTCAGAAGTCTGCTATTTCCTGGTTGTATTGAACTCACTGAAGTCAGAAGTCTGCTATTTCCTGGTTGTATTGAGCAGACTACTGACTTCAGTGAGTTCAATACAACTAGGAACTGGGAAATAGCAAACTTCTGACTTCAGTGAGTTATTTCCCAGTTCCTAGTTGTTTTAAAAACTGCATTAGTCTCTGCCACCTTCTCCCTCCCGCTGAGGGTCCGCCTCTCACGGTCCCTGGCTTCCTTCCTTTCCTCCCGTGAGACTGACCGGAGAGAGAGAGGACACCGTCTTCCACCTGATGGCGAAACTCGAGTCGCACCGCATCTGCCTCATGCACACATTCATGTTGTTCCTATGACCAGAGAAAGTGAAATATTCCTCGATATTAACATAGACACGAGGAGCTGATTATAATAATAAAAACGCAAGGGCTATCGATACGAAGTAGAGAGAAGCGCGTTTTATGTTTTGTAATAGTGTAAAGCAGTGTTGACAATGCTGAATAAAAACATAGACATGAACTCGTAAAAACAGCCGCTCTATACTGTATTCTTTGACAGCATCTAACTTATTAAAATGTTGAACAAGTCAAGGGGTCCTAATACTTAGCGACTGCATTGTAGCTACCCTACCATAAACAACGCAGCAGCAGACCAATCAGCAACGTTTGTTCTTGTCATGGAAACAATACCCAACATTCTATGCTGGAGCTGAATTCTACTCTCTGAAAAGGCAGTTTTTTTGTTTGTTTATGCGACACCTTTTTTTAATTGTCTCTAAGTTGTTACTGCAGGGGCGTTCTGTTTGTAAAGGGTGTTAGATTCACTTTTTCTCTCTCTCTCCCACTTCCCCTCTTCTCTCTCTCTCTCCCTCTTCTCTCTCTCTCTCTTCCCCTCTTCTCTCTCTCTTCCCCTCTTCTCTCTCTCTTCCCCTCTTCTCTCTCTCTTCCCCTCTTCTCTCTCACGCTCTTCCCCTCTTCTCTCTCACGCTCTTCCCCTCTTCTCTCTCTCTTCCCCTCTTCTCTCTCACGCTCTTCCCCTCTTCTCTCTCTCGTTCTTCCCCTCTTCCCCTCTTCTCTCTCTCTCTTCCCCCTTCTCTCTCTCGCTCTTCCCCTCTTCTCTCGCTCTTCCCCCCTTCTCTATCGCTCTTCCTCTCTCTCTCTCGCTCTTCCACTCTCCTCTCGCTCTTCCCCTCTTCCCCCTCGCACTTCCCCTCTTCTCTCTCTCTCCCCCTCTTCTCTCTCTCGCTCATCCCCTCTTCTCTCGCTCTTCCCCCTTTCCCCTCTTCTCTCTCTTCTCTCTTTTCCTACCCCCCCCCCCCGCGTTGGCTGGTGTTGTCACTGCTCCCCCTTCCTTCCTTCCTCTGTTTCTCCCCTCCCTCCCTTCCTGTGTGTGTCTGAAGATTATAGGCTGTGTGTTAGACTGAGAGAGAGGTGTTTTAAGGGGTGTAATAATGTGTGACAGAGAGAGAGAGAGAGGGGTGTGGCAGTGTAATTGGTGCCTGTGTTACACAGCTGTCTCAAAGAAAGTGGCATCTGTTTCAATGTGTTTCCCTATATAGGCCTACACACACACACACACACACACACACACACACACACACACACACACACACACACACACACACACACACACACACACACACACACACACACACATACACACACACACACACACACACATACACACACACACACACACACACACACACACACACACACACACACACACACACACACACACACACACACAGTTACACACACACACACACACACACACACACACACACACACACACACACACACACACACACACACTCACACACACACACACACTTACACACACACACACACACACACACACACACACACACACACACACTTACACACACTTACACACACACAGGCACTGTCATTTAGCTTGTTGTATTCCGCTGGTTTGTAAACCGTTCTCTTGTAAAGGCCTCTATTAACCAAACATCAGCCAGTGTGTGTTTTGGGCGGTTGAGGAGTGTCTCTCTCTTGGACCGTTGTGGTTCAGACGAGCTGTACTGTAAGACGAGTCCAGTCACTCTCTCCTGGTTCCGGTTTCTTATCTTAAGTCCCAAATGTCACCATGTGGACCAGGGTAGTGTTCTGCTGTGGACCAGGGTAGTGTTGACCAGGGTAGTGCTCTGCTGTGGACCAGGGTAGTGTTCTGCTGTGGACCAGGGTAGTGTGGACCAGGGTAGTGTTGACCAGGGTAGTGTGGACCAGGGTATTGTTGACCAGGGTAGTGTTCTGCTGTGGACCAGGGTAGTGTGGACCAGGGTAGTGTGGACCAGGGTAGTGTTGACCAGGGTATTGTTGACCAGGGTAGTGCTCTGCTGTGGACCAGGGTAGTGTTGACCAGGGTAGTGTTGACCAGGGTAGTGCTCTGCTGTGGACCAGGGTAGTGCTCTGCTGTGGACCAGGGTAGTGTTGACCAGGGTAGTGTTGACCAGGGTAGTGTTGACCAGGGTAGTGTGGACCAGGGTAGTGTTGACCAGGGTAGTGTTCTGCTGTGGACCAGGGTAGTGTTGACCAGGGTAGTGTTCTGCTGTGGACCAGGGTAGTGTTCTGCTGTGGACCAGGGTAGTGTGGACCAGGGTAGTGTGGACCAGGGTAGTGATCTGCTGTGGACCAGGGTAGTGATCTGCTGTGGACCAGGGTAGTGTTCTGCTGTGGACCAGGGTAGTGTTGTAGTGCTGTCCAGACTAGTGTTGTAGTGTTGTAGTGTTGTTCAGACTAGTGTTGTAGTGTTGTTCAGACTAGTGTTGTCCAGACTAGTGTTGTAGTGTTGTCCAGACTAGTGTTGTAGTGTTGTAGTGTTGTTCAGACTAGTGTTGTCCAGACTAGTGTTGTAGTGTTGTCCAGACTAGTGTTGTAGTGTTGTCCAGACTAGTGTTGTAGTGTTGTCCAGACTAGTGTTGTAGTGTTGTAGTGTTGTTCAGACTAGTGCTGTAGTGTTGTAGTGTTGTTCAGACTAGTGTTGTCCAGACTAGTGTTGTAGTGTTGTCCAGACTAGTGTTGTAGTGTTGTCCAGACTAGTGCTGTAGTGTTGTAGTGTTGTTCAGACTAGTGTTGTCCAGACTAGTGTTGTCCAGACTAGTGTTGTAGTGTTGTCCAGACTAGTGTTGTAGTGTTGTTCAGACTAGAGTTGTCCAGACTAGTGTTATCCAGACTAGTGTTGTAGTGCTGTCCAGACTAGTGTTGTAGTGTTGTCCAGACTAGTGTTGTAGTGTTGTCCAGACTAGTGCTGTAGTGTTGTAGTGTTGTTCAGACTAGTGTTCTGGTGTTGTCCAGACTAGTGTTGTAGTGTTGTTCAGACTAGTGTTGTAGTGTTGTCCAGACTAGTGTTGTAGTGTTGTCCAGACTAGTGTTGTAGTGTTGTAGTGTTGTCCAGACTAGTGTTGTAGTGTTGTCCAGACTAGTGTTGTAGTGTTGTCCAGACTAGTGTTGTAGTGCTGTCGAGACTAGTGTTGTAGTGTTGTCCAGACTAGTGTTGTAGTGTTGTAGAGTACTGCTCTATATAGAGGTTGGGGTTGCATGTCTCCAGGTTCTTGTTTCAGACAGTTTTCTGCTGAGGTCACAGTACCTTCCCATAATCGTTCGTACTGTCGTACCATCTGTGTTCTACCCTGTTTTTCCACATTCATCACTAGCTGATTAGTTTCACCAGGCGCTGCAGTTTCTAAATACTCCACTAGCTCCACCATACAGATACCAACAAAACAAGATAAGGTATCGAGGTAGAAAGTTTAACTAAAAAAAAGTGTATTAGTTTCACCGAAAATGGTCCCAAACACACGCGCAGTCGTGAAGAAGTCGTGACAGCGCCTCTTCCCCCTATACATATCTACCTCCATCACTCCAGTATCCCTGTCCCCTTCCCCCTATACATATCTACCTCCATCACTCCAGTATCCCTGTCCCCTGTCCCCTATACATATCTACCTCCATCACTCCAGTATCCCTGTCCCCTATACATATCTACCTCCATCACTCCAGTATCCCTGTCCCCTATACATATCTACCTCCATCACTCCAGTATCCCTGTCCCCTTCCCCCTATACATATCTACCTCCATCACTCCAGTATCCCTGTCTCCTTCCCCCTATACATATCTACCTCCATCACTCCAGTATCCCTGTCCCCTATACATATCTACCTCCATCACTCCAGTATCCCTGTCCCCTTCCCCCTATACATATCTACCTCCATCACTCCAGTATCCCTGTCCCCTTCCCCCTATACATATCTACCTCCATCACTCCAGTATCCCTGTCCCCTTCCCCCTATACATGTCTACCTCCATCACTCCAGTATCCCTGTCTCCTTCCCCCTATACATATCTACCTCCATCACTCCAGTATCCCTGTCCCCTATACATATCTACCTCCATCACTCCAGTATCCCTGTCCCCTTCCCCCTATACATATCTACCTCCATCACTCCAGTATCCCTGTCCCCTTCCCCCTATACATATCTACCTCCATCACTCCAGTATCCCTGTCTCCTTCCCCCTATACATATCTACCTCCATCACTCCAGTATCCCTGTCCCCTTCCCCCTATACATATCTACCTCCATCACTCCAGTATCCCTGTCTCCTTCCCCCTATACATATCTACCTCCATCACTCCAGTATCCCTGTCCCCTTCTCCCTATACATATCTACCTCCATCACTCCAGTATCCCTGTCCCCTATACATATCTACCTCCATCACTCCAGTATCCCTGTCCCCTTCCCCCTATACATATCTACCTCCATCACTCCAGTATCCCTGTCTCCTTCCCCCTATACATATCTACCTCCATCACTCCAGTATCCCTGTCCCCTATACATATCTACCTCCATCACTCCAGTATCCCTGTCCCCTGTCCCCTATACATATCTACCTCCATCACTCCAGTATCCCTGTCCCCTTCCCCCTATACATATCTACCTCCATCACTCCAGTATCCCTGTCCCCTATACATATCTACCTCCATCACTCCAGTATCCCTGTCCCCTATACATATCTACCTCCATCACTCCAGTATCCCTGTCCCCTTCCCCCTATACATATCTACCTCCATCACTCCAGTATCCCTGTCCCCTTCCCCCTATACATATCTACCTCCATCACTCCAGTATCCCTGTCTCCTTCCCCCTATACATATCTACCTCCATCACTCCAGTATCCCTTCCCCCTATACATATCTACCTCCATCACTCCAGTATCCCTGTCTCCTTCACCTATACATATCTACCTCCATCACTCCAGTATCCCTGTCCCCTTCCCCCTATACATATCTACCTCCATCACTCCAGTAACCCTGTCCCCTATACATATCTACCTCCATCACTCCAGTATCCCTGTCAAATCAAATCAAATCAAATCAAATGTATTTATATAGCCCTTCGTATATCAGCTGAAATCTCAAAGTGCTGTACAGAAACCCAGCCTAAAACCCCAAACAGCAAGCAATGTATGTGAAAGAAGCACGGTGGCTAGGAAAAACTCCCTAGGAAAAACTCCCTAGAAAGGCCAAAAACCTAGGAAGAAACCTAGAGAGGAACCAGGCTATGAGGGGTGGCCAGTCCTCTTCTGGCTGTGCCGGGTGGATATTATAACAGAACATGGTCAAGATATTAAAATGTTCATAAATGACCAGCATGGTCAAAAAATAATAATCATAGTAGTTGTCGAGGGTGCAACAAGCACGTCCGGTGAACAGGTCAGGGTTCCATAGCCTGTCCCCTTCTCCCTATACATATCTACCTCCATCACTCCAGTATCCCTGTCCCCTTCCCCCTATACATATCTACCTCCATCACTCCAGTATCCCTGTCCCCTATACATATCTACCTCCATCACTCCAGTATCCCTGTCCCCTTCCCCCTATACATATCTACCTCCATCACTCCAGTATCCCTGTCTCCTTCCCCCTATACATATCTACCTCCATCACTCCAGTATCCCTGTCCCCTATACATATCTACCTCCATCACTCCAGTATCCCTGTCCCCTTCCCCCTATACATAACTACCTCCATCACTCCAGTATCCCTGTCCCCTTCCCCCTATACATATCTACCTCCATCACTCCAGTATCCCTGTCTCCTTCCCCCTATGCATATCTACCTCCATCACTCCAGTATCCCTGTCCCCTATACATATCTACCTCCATCACTCCAGTATCCCTGTCCCCTTACCCCTATACATAACTACCTCCATCACTCCAGTATCCCTGTCTCCTTCCCCCTATACATATCTACCTCCATCACTCCAGTATCCTTGTCCCCTTCACCTATACATATCTACCTCCATCACTCCAGTATCCCTGTCCCCTTCACCTATACATATCTACCTCCATCACTCCAGTATCCCTGTCCCCTTCACCTATACATATCTGCCTCCATCACTCCAGTATCCCTGTCTCCTATACATATCTACCTCCATCACTCCAGTATCCCTGTCCCCTTCCCCCTATACATATGTACCTCCATCACTCCAGTATCCCTGTCCCCTGTCCCCTATACATATCTACCTCCATCACTCCAGTATCCCTGTCTCCTTCCCCCTATACATATCTACCTCCATCACTCCAGTATCCCTGTCCCCTTCCCCCTATACATATCTACCTCCATCACTCCAGTATCCCTGTCCCCTTCCCCCTATACATATCTACCTCCATCACTCCAGTATCCCTTCCCCTTCCCCCTATACATATCTACCTCCATCACTCCAGTGTCCCTGTCCCCTTCCCCCTATACATATCTACCTCCATCACTCCAGTATCCCTGTCCCCTGTCCCCTATACATATCTACCTCCATCACTCCAGTATCCCTGTCCCCTGTCCCCTATACATATCTACCTCCATCACTCCAGTATCCCTGTCCCCTTCCCCCTATACATATCTACCTCCATCACTCCAGTATCCCTGTCCCCTTCACCTATACATATCTACCTCCATCACTCCAGTATCCCTGTCCCCTATACATATCTACCTCCATCACTCCAGTATCCCTGTCCCCTTCCCCCTATACATAACTACCTCCATCACTCCAGTATCCCTGTCCCCTATACATATCTACCTCCATCACTCCAGTATCCCTGTCCCCTATACATATCTACCTCCATCACTCCAGTATCCCTGTCCCCTATACATATCTACCTCCATCACTCCAGTATCCCTGTCCCCTATACATATCTACCTCCATCACTCCAGTATCCCTGTCCCCTGTCCCCTATACATATCTACCTCCATCACTCCAGTATCCCTGTCCCCTTCCCCCTATACATATCTACCTCCATCACTCCAGTATCCCTGTCCCCTTCCCCCTATACATATCTACCTCCATCACTCCAGTATCCCTGTCCCCTTCCCCCTATACATATCTACCTCCATCACTCCAGTATCCCTGTCCCCTATACATATCTACCTCCATCACTCCAGTATCCCTGTCCCCTGTCCCCTATACATATCTACCTCCATCACTCCAGTATCCCTGTCCCCTTCCCCCTATACATATCTACCTCCATCACTCCAGTATCCCTGTCCCCTTCCCCCTATACATATCTACCTCCATCACTCCAGTATCCCTGTCCCCTGTCCCCTATACATATCTACCTCCATCACTCCAGTATCCCTGTCCCCGAAGGTAAAAATCTGTTATTCTGCTCCTGAAAAGGCAGTTAACTCCCTGTACCCGGTAGGCCATCATTATAAATAAGATTTTGAACTTAATAACTGACTTGCCTAGTTAAATAAAGGTATGGTATTATCTGTATATAGTATGGTATTAACTGACCCTGTATATAGTATGGTATTATCTGTATATAGTATGGTATTATCTGACCCTGTATATAGTATGGTATTAACTGATCCTGTATATAGTATGGTATTAACTGATCCTGTATATAGTATGGTATTAACTGTATATAGTATGGTATTATCTGACCCTGTATATAGTATGGTATTAACTGGTCCTGTATATAGTATGGTATTAACTGACCCTGTATATAGTATGGTATTAACTGTATATAGTATGGTATTAACTGACCCTGTATATAGTATGGTATTAACTGATCCTGTATATAGTATGGTATTAACTGACCCTGTATATAATATGGTATTAACTGACCCTGTATATAGTATGGTATTAACTGTATATAGTATGGTATTAACTGACCCTGTATATAGTATGGTATTAACTGTATATAGTATGGTATTAACTGACCCTGTATATAGTATGGTATTAACTGACCCTGTATATAGTATGGTATTAACTGACCCTGTATATAGTATGGTATTAACTGATCCTGTCTATAGTATGGTATTAACTGTATATAGTATGGTATTAACTGTATATAGTATGGTATTAACTGACCCTGTATATAGTATGGTATTAACTGACCCTGTATATAGTATGGTATTAACTGACCCTGTCTATAGTATGGTATTAACTGGTCCTGTATATAGTATGGTATTAACTGTATATAGTATGGTATTAACTGTATATAGTATGGTATTAACTGTATATAGTATGGTATTAACTGTATATAGTATGGTATTAACTGTATATAGTATGGTATTAACTGTATATAGTATGGTATTAACTGACCCTGTATATAGTATGGTATTAACTGATCCTGTATATAGTATGGTATTAACTGACCCTGTATATAGTATGGTATTAACTGACCCTGTCTATAGTATGGTATTAACTGGTCCTGTATATAGTATGGTATTAACTGTATATAGTATGGTATTAACTGACCCTGTATATAGTATGGTATTAACTGTATATAGTATGGTATTAACTGTATATAGTATGGTATTAACTGACCCTGTATATAGTATGGTATTAACTGTATATAGTATGGTATTATCTGGCCCTGTATATAGTATGGTATTAACTGATCCTGTATATAGTATGGTATCAACTGATCCTGTATATAGTATGGTATTAACTGACCCTGTATATAGTATGGTATTAACTGACCCTGTATATAGTATGGTATTAACTGACCCTGTATATAGTATGGTATTAACTGACCCTGTATATAGTATGGTATTAACTGACCCTGTATATAGTATGGTATTAACTGACCCTGTATATAGTATGGTATTAACTGACCCTGTATATAGTATGGTATTATCTGACCCTGTATATAGTATGGTATTAACTGTATATAGTATGGTATTAACTGACCCTGTATATAGTATGGTATTAACTGTATATAGTATGGTATTAACTGACCCTGTATATAGTATGGTATTAACTGTCTATAGTATGGTATTAACTGGTCCTGTATATAGTATGGTATTAACTGTATATAGTATGGTATTAACTGACCCTGTATATAGTATGGTATTAACTGTATATAGTATGGTATTAACTGTATATAGTATGGTATTAACTGACCCTGTATATAGTATGGTATTAACTGACCCTGTATATAGTATGGTATTAACTGTATATAGTATGGTATTAACTGTATATAGTATGGTATTAACTTATCCTGTATATAGTATGGTATTAACTGTATATAGTATGGTATTATCTGACCCTGTATATAGTATGGTATTAACTGGTCCTGTATATAGTATGGTATTAACTGACCCTGTATATAGTATGGTATTAACTGTATATAGTATGGTATTAACTGTATATAGTATGGTATTAACTGTATATAGTATGGTATTAACTGTATATAGTATGGTATTAACTGACCCTGTATATAGTATGGTATTAACTGACCCTGTATATAGTATGGTATTAACTGTATATAGTATGGTATTAACTGACCCTGTATATAGTATGGTATTAACCTGACCCTGTATATAGTATGGTATTAACTGTATATAGTATGGTATTAACTGATCCTGTATATAGTATGGTATTAACTGACCCTGTATATAGTATGGTATTAACTGTATATAGTATGGTATTAACTGACCCTGTATATAGTATGGTATTAACTGATCCTGTATATAGTATGGTATTAACTGTATATAGTATGGTATTAACTGACCCTGTATATAGTATGGTATTAACTGACCCTGTATATAGTATGGTATTAACTGATCCTGTATATAGTATGGTATTAACTGACCCTGTATATAGTATGGTATTAACTGACCCTGTATATAGTATGGTATTAACTGTATATAGTATGGTATTAACTGACCCTGTCTATAGTATGGTATTAACTGACCCTGTATATAGTATGGTATTAACTGTATATAGTATGGTATTATCTGATCCTGTATATAGTATGGTATTAACTGTATATAGTATGGTATTAACTGAATATAGTATGGTATTAACTGTATATAGTATGGTATTAACTGACCCTGTATATAGTATGGTATTAACTGTATATAGTATGGTATTAACTGTATATAGTATGGTATTAACTGTATATAGTATGGTATTAACTGACCCTGTATATAGTATGGTATTAACTGACCCTGTATATAGTATGGTATTAACTGGTCCTGTATATAGTATGGTATTAACTGATCCTGTATATAGTATGGTATTAACTGTATATAGTATGGTATTAACTGTATATAGTATGGTATTAACTGACCCTGTATATAGTATGGTATTAACTGACCCTGTATATAGTATGGTATTAACTGACCCTGTATATAGTATGGTATTAACTGTATATAGTATGGTATTAACTGTATATAGTATGGTATTAACTGTATATAGTATGGTATTAACTGTATATAGTATGGTATTAACTGACCCTGTATATAGTATGGTATTAACTGTATATAGTATGGTATTAACTGATCCTGTATATAGTATGGTATTAACTGGTCCTGTATATAGTATGGTATTAACTGGTCCTGTATATAGTATGGTATTAACTGATCCTGTATATAGTATGGTATTAACTGACCCTGTATATAGTATGGTATTAACTGTATATAGTATGGTATTAACTGTATATAGTATGGTATTAACTGATCCTGTATATAGTATGGTATTAACTGGTCCTGTATATAGTATGGTATTAACTGGTCCTGTATATAGTATGGTATTAACTGATCCTGTATATAGTATGGTATTAACTGTATATAGTATGGTATTAACTGTATATAGTATGGTATTAACCTGACCCTGTATATAGTATGGTATTAACTGTATATAGTATGGTATTAACTGACCCTGTATATAGTATGGTATTAACTGACCCTGTATATAGTATGGTATTAACTGACCCTGTATATAGTATGGTATTAACTGTATATAGTATGGTATTAACTGACCCTGTATATAGTATGGTATTAACTGACCCTGTATATAGTATGGTATTAACTGACCCTGTATATAGTATGGTATTAACTGTATATAGTATGGTATTAACTGACCCTGTATATAGTATGGTATTAACTGACCCTGTATATAGTATGGTATTAACTGACCCTGTATATAGTATGGTATTAACTGTATATAGTATGGTATTAACTGTATATAGTATGGTATTAACTGACCCTGTATATAGTATGGTATGAACTGACCCTGTATATAGTATGGTATTAACTGATCCTGTATATAGTATGGTATTAACTGTATATAGTATGGTATTATCTGACCCTGTATATAGTATGGTATTAACTGTATATAGTATGGTATTAACTGACCCTGTATATAGTATGGTATGAACTGACCCTGTATATAGTATGGTATTAACTGATCCTGTATATAGTATGGTATTAACTGTATATAGTATGGTATTATCTGACCCTGTATATTGTATGGTATTAACTGACCCTGTATATAGTATGGTATTAACTGTATATAGTATGGTATTAACTGACCCTGTATATAGTATGGTATTAACTGTATATAGTATGGTATTAACTGACCCTGTATATAGTATGGTATGAACTGACCCTGTATATAGTATGGTATTAACTGATCCTGTATATAGTATGGTATTAACTGACCCTGTATATAGTATGGTATTAACTGTATATAGTATGGTATTAACTGACCCTGTATATAGTATGGTATTAACTGACCCTGTATATAGTATGGTATTAACTGTATATAGTATGGTATTAACTGTATATAGTATGGTATTAACTGACCCTGTATATAGTAAAGAGACGTCCTCTCATTGTCAACTGCGTGTATTTTCAGTCTTTTAGACCATAATTAGTTATACTATGAGGACAGGGGGGGCTGATCCTAGAGCAGCAGAATGTTTTTGAATGCAGGCCCAGATCTGTCGGTTGCTCTACCCATGATACCTTGGAATCAGTAGAGATCCTTCTGGTGAAGGACTTCTCCTCTACTCGTCTCGCGATTCATACGCATGGTATGAATCGGCGTAGGCCCGCTGTCGGCGTAGGCCCGCTGTCGGCGTAGGCCCGCAGTCGGCGTAGGTCCGCTGTCGGCGTAGGCCCGCTGCTGGCGTAGGCCCGCTGCTGTCGGCGTAGGCCCGCTGTCGGCGTAGGCCCGCTGCTGTCGGCGTAGGCCCGCAGTCGGCGTAGGTCCGCTGTCGGCGTAGGCCCGCTGTCGGCGTAGGTCCGCTGTCGGCGTAGGTCCGCTGTCGGCGTAGGTCCGCTGTCGGCGTAGGCCCGCTGTCGGCGTAGGCCCGCAGTCGGCGTAGGCCCGCTGCTGTCGGCGTAGGCCCGCTGCTGTCGGCGTAGGCCCGCTGCTGTCGGCGTAGACCCGCTGCTGTCGGCGTAGGCCCGCTGCTGTCGGCGTAGGCCCGCTGCTGTCGGCGTAGGCCCGCTGCTGTCGGCGTAGGCCCGCTGATGGTTGCATAGCTCCCACAGCTTAGATCATCTGAACAACAGTAAATATTTTACAGACGCTTCAACCGAAGTTACTTTTGGTCATGTAGTGCTGCTCGTCCAACATCTCATTCCAAAATCATGGGCATTAATATGGAGTTGTTCCCCCCCTTTTGCTGCTATAACAGCCTCTACTCTTCTGGGAAGGCTTTCCACTAAATGTTGGAACATTGCTGCGGGGAATTGCTTCCATTCAACCACAAGAGCATTAATGAGGTTGGGAACTAATGTTGGGCGATTAGGCCTGGCTCGCAGTCGGCGTTCCAATTCATCCCAAAGGTGTTTGATAGGGTTGAGGTCATAGCTCTGTGCAGGCCAGTCAAGTTCTTCCACACTGATCTCAACAAACCATTTCTGTATGGACCTCGCTTTGTGCACGGGGGCATTGTCATGCTGAAACAGGAAAGGGCCTTCCCCAAACTGTTGCCACAAAGTTGGAAGGACAGAATCGTCTAGAATCTCATTGTATCCCGTAGCGATACAATTTCCCTTCACCGGAACTAAGGGGCCTAGCTCGAACCATGAAAAACGGCTCCAGACCATAATTCCTCCTCCACCAAACTTTACAGTTGGCACTGTGCATTCGGGCAGGTAGCGTTCTCCTGGCATCCTCCAAACCCAGATTAGTCCGTTGGACTGCCAGATGGTGAAGCGTGATTCATCACTCCAGAGAACGCGTTTCCACTGCTCCATAGTCCAATGGCGTTGACCTTTACACCACTCCAGCCGACGCTTGGTATTGCGCATGGTGATCTTAGGCTTGTCTCTGGCTGCTCGGCCAGGGAAATCCATTTCATGAAGCTCCCAACGAACAGTTCTTGTGCTGACATGGTTTCCAGAGGCAGTTTGGAACTCGGCAGTGAGTGTTGCTACCAAGGACAGACGATGTTTACGCTCTACGCGCTTCAGCACTCGCCGATCCCGTTCTGTGAGCTTGCCGCAATCACCATCACACTGCCCTATCCCATCTAGACGAGGAAAACTTACAGTACCAGTCAAACATTTGGACACACCTACTCATTCCAGGGTTTTTCTTTATTTTTACTATTTTCTACATTGTATAATAATAGTGAAGACATCAACTATGAACTAAGATATGAAATAACATCAACTATGAAATAACATATGGAATCATGTAGTGAACAAATCAAAATGTATTTGAGATTCTTCAAATTAGCCACCCTTTGCCTTGATGACTGCATCGCACACTCTTGGCATTCTCTCAACCAGCTTCATGAGGTAGTCACCTGGAATGCATTTCAATTAACATGTGTGCCTTGTTAAAAGTTAATTTGTGGAATTTCTTTCCTTCTAAATTCATACGACACCAATCCCGTTAGCGGGATTGAGTTTGACAATAGCCAGTGAAAAATCAGAGTGCCAAATTCAAAACCACAAATCTAATAATTTCAATTTCTCAAACATACGACTATTTTACACCATTTTAAAGATACACTTCTCCTGAATCGAACCACGTTGTCCGATTTCAAAAAGGCTTTACAGCGAAAGCAAAACATTAGATTATGTTAGGAAAGTTGACAAAAGTAACCACACAGCCATTTTCCAAGCAACTAGATGCATCAGAAATACCCAAAACACAGCTAAATGAAGCACTAACCTTTGACGATCTTCATCAGATGACACTCCTAGGACATCATGTTACACAATACATGAATTTTTGTTTGCTAAAGTTCATATTTATATCCAAAAACAGCATTTTACATTGGCGCGTGACATTCAGAAAATATTTTGCCTCCAATACTTCCGGTGAATCAGCACAACAATTTACAAAAATAATCATCATAAACGTTGATAAAATATTAAACTGTTATTCAAAGAACTATAGATGAACATCTCCTTTATGCAAAAGCTGTGACAGAATTCAAAAAAGCTTCACGAGGAAAGCACACTGCAATAATCTGAGTACTGCGCTCAGAAAAATACACTAGGCAATACAGACACCCGCCATTTTGGAGTCATCTAAAATTATAAATAGCATTAGAAATATTCACTTACCTTTGATGATCTTCATCAGAAGGCACTTCCAGGAATCCCAGGTCCACAATAAATGTTGTTTTGTTCGATAAAGTCCATAATTTATGTCCAAATACCTCCTTGTTGTTAGCGCGTTCAGTAAGCTACTCCAAATGTAGGAAGCGCGCGGAAAATGTCACGACAAAAAGTAAAAAAAGTAATATTTACGTTCGTTCAAACATGTCAAACATTGTAAAGCGTCAATCTTTTGGGCCTTTTTCACTTAGAACTTCAATAATATTCCAACCGGACGATTCCATTGTCTTGAAAAACGTTTTGGAACACAGCTACCTCCCCACGTGAATTCGCGCCAATGAACTGATGTCCTTCCTTGAGTCAACAACTTCCCCACCTTCTTGTTCGCTCTCTGTTCACTGCAAAAGGCTGAAACAACTTTCTAAAGACTGTCGACATCTCGTGGAAGCCTTAGGAAGTGCTAAATGAATCCTTAGTCACTGTGTGTTCGATAGGCAATGACTTGGAAAGATTCCACGCATCAGATTTCCACTTCCTGGTAGGATTTTTCTCAGGTTTTTGCCTGCCATATGAGTTCTGTTATACTCACAGACACCATTCAAACAGTTTTAGAAACTTCAGAGTGTTTCCCATCCAAATCTACTAATAATATGCATATCCTAGCTTCTGAGTTTGAGTAGGAGGCAGTTTAATATGGGCACGTATTTCATCCGAAAGTGACAATACTGCCCCCTATGCGATTGGTGTCGTAAGAGGTTATTAATACGTTTGAGCCAATCAGTTGTGTTGTGACAAGGTAGGGGTGGTATACAGAAGATAGCCCTATTTGGTAAAAGACCAAGTCCATATTATGGCAAGAACAGCTCAAATAAGCAAAGAAACGACAGTCCATCATTTCTTTAAGACATGAAGGTCAGTCAATCCATAAAATGTCAAGAACTTTGAAAGTTTCTTCAAGTGCAGTCGCAAAAACCATCAAGCGCTATGATGAAACTGTCTCTCATGGGGTCCGGCACAGGAAAGGAAAGACCCAGAGTTACCTCTGCTGTAACAGACACATTTCAACATCAGCTGTTCAGAGGAGACTGAGTGAATCAGGCCTCCATGGTCGAATTGCTGCAAAGAAACCACTGTTAGAGGACACCAATAAGAAGAGACTTGCTTGGGCCGAGAAACATGAGCAATGGACATTAGACCGGTGGAAATCTGTCCTTTGGTCTGATGAATCCAAATTTGAGATTTTTGGTTCCAACTGTCGTGTCTTTGTGAGACGCAGTGTAGGCGAATGGATCTCCGCATGTGTGGTTCCCATCGTGAAGCATGGAGGAAGAGGTGTGATGGTGTGGGGGTGCTTTCCTGTTGACACTGTCTGTGATTTATTTAGAATTCAAGGCACACCTGTTAGGGCTAGGGGGCAGCATTTACACGGCCGGATAAAAAACATACCCGATTTAATCTGGTTACTACTCCTGCCCAGTAACTAGAATATGCATATAATTATTGGCTTTGGATAGAAAACACCCTAAAGTTTCTAAAACTGTTTGAATGGTGTCTGTGAGTATAATAGAACTCATATGGCAGGCAAAAACCTGAGAAGATTTCATGCAGGAAGTGGCCTGTCTGACAAGGTGTCGTTCTTCTTGTCTCTGTTTATTGAAGAGTGAGGATCTTAGCTGTAACGTGACACTTCCTACGGCTCCCATAGGCTCTCAGAGCCCGGGTAAAAGCTGAACGATATCGAGGTAGCCTCTGGCTGAAAAACATTATCGCATTTGCCAAGTGGCCGATCAAAGGACAAAGGGCTTAGGCGCGTGCCCGAGTCGACCCCATGCTGTATTTTCTTTCGTCTGTTTACCTAATTGCAGATTCCCGGTCGGAATAGTATCGCTTTTTTACGAGAAAAATGGCATAAAAATTGATTTTAAACAGCGGTTGACATGCTTCGAAGTACGGTAATGAAATATTTAGAATTTTTTTGTCACGAAATGCGCCGTGCGCGTGAAGAAGTCCTGGGAGTGCATTCTGACGAAGAACCGGAAAGGTAATCAAACTTTTCTAATAGTAAATCGGAGTTTGGTGAAGGCTAAACTTGCTGGGTGTCTAAATAGCTAGCCCTGTGATGCCGGGCTATTTACTTAGAATATTGCAAAATGTGCTTTCACCGAAAAGCTATTTTAAAATCGGACATATCGAGTGCATAGAGGAGTTCTGTATCTATAATTCTTAAAATAATTGTTATGCTTTTTGTGAACGTTTATCGTGAGTAATTTAGTAAATTGTTAGTAAATTCGCCGGAAGTTTGCGGGGGGTATGCTAGTTCTGAACGTCACATGCTAATGTAAAAAGCTGTTTTTTGATATAAATATGAACTTGATTGAACAAAACATGCATGTATTGTATAACATAATGTCCTAGGTGTGTCATCTGATGAAGATCATCAAAGGTTAGTGCTGCATTTAGCTGTCTTCTGGGTTTTTGTGACATTATATGCTAGCTTGAAAAATGGGTGTCTGATTATTTCTGGCTGGGTACTCTGCTGACATAATCTAATGTTTTGCTTTCGTTGTGAAGCCTTTTTGAAATCGGACAGTGTGGTTAGATTAACGAGAGTCTTGTCTTTAAAATGCTGTAAAATAGTCATATGTTTGAGAAATTGAAGTAATAGCATTTCTAAGGTATTTGAATATCGCGCCACAGGATTCAACTGGCTGTTACGTAGGTGGGACGATTTGGTGTCACCTGCCCTAGAGAGGTTTAACCAGCATGGCTACCACAGCATTCTGCAGCGATACGCCATCCCATCTGGTTTGGGCTTAGTTATTTGTTTTTCAACAGGACAATGACCCAACACATCTCCAGGCTGTGTAAGAGCTATTTGACCAAGAAGGAGAGTGATGGAGTGCTGCTTCAGATGACCTGGCCGCCACAATCACCTAACCTCAACCAAATTGAGATGGTTTGGGATGAGTTGGACCGCAGAGTGAAGGAAAAGCAGCCAACAAGTGCTCAGCATATGTGGGAACTCCTTCAAGACTGTATGTGATTCCATATGTGTTATTTCATAATTGGGATGTCTTCACTATTATTCTACAAAGTAGAAAATAGTAAAAATAAAGAAAAACCCTTGAAGGAGTAGATGTGTCCAAACTTTTGACTCGTACTGTATATATTTATACCACGGAATGCAATATTGCTCATCTTAATATTTTTATATTTCTTAATTCCATTATTTAACTTTTTGAAATTTTGTGTATTGTTAGATATTACTGCACTGCTAGAGCTAGGAAGACAAGAATTTCACTGCTCCCGCAATAGCATCTGCTAAATATGTGTACATTGTCACGCTCTGACCTCGGAGAGCTGTTTTTCTCTGTTTAGTTAGGTCAGGGTGTGATAGGTGGGTGGGCATTCTATGTTTTGTTTTCTTTGTTTTGGGCCGGGTATGGTTTCCAATCAGAGGCAGCTGTCTATCGTTGTCTCTGATTGGAAGCCATACTTAGGCAGCCTGTTTTTCCCTTTGTTTTTGTGGGTAGTTGCTTTCTGTTTAGTTTGTAAACCTGACAGAACTGTTGGCTGTCATTTTGTTATTTTTGTCTAGTGTTCGGTTTTTCATTAAAATATATAACAATGAGCACTCTACATGCTGCGCGTTGGTCTCCTCTATATGACGCCCGTGGCATACATGGCCAATGAAATGTGATTTGGTTTGATAAACGTTGTTATAAGGAAATGGAGGGTCTTAGGGATAGGCATCCCGCTAGCGGGACAACTTCTGGTGAAACTGGAGGGCGCGCAATTCAAATAAATAATCAAAACAATTATGAATATTATAACATTTAGGTACATACAAGTGTCTTATATCAGTTGAAAGCTTAAATTCTTGTTAATCTCACTGCACAGATACCCTAAAATGTAATCAAACTATAATATTTCATACAGAAAGAAGTATGTTCAATAGGAAACCAATATTAGCATGTGCGTCTTGTCTTCTTCGCGCGCCCAAACACGAATTTCCAATAGTGTGTCCCAGTACTAAAACTCATTAATTCTTATTCGTTTTGGAAGAAACAAGCCTGAAACCTTGAACATAGAGTGCTGACACCCAGTGGAAGCCATATGAATTGCATCCTGAGAGCTAGATTTCAGAATGCTCCTATACTTTTCAGTGTAAGAGCATGGGCTCTCTCTCTCAAAAAAAATAAAAATATTCAGGTTGGTTTTTCTTTGGATTTTCTCCTACCATATCTATTGTGTTATAGTCTCCTACATTATTTTAATATTTCTACAAACTTCAAAGTGTTTTCTATCCAATGGTACCAATTATATGCA
>NC_042986.1:43648234-43682407 GCF_901001165.1 Salmo trutta
GTAAAAAAGCTAACGTTTAAGTTCCTAGCTCAGAACATGAGAAAATACAGTCAGAAGTTTACATACACCTTAGCCAAATACATTCAAAAAAAAAAAAATCCCTGTCTTAGGTCAGTTAGGATCACCACTTTATTTTAAGAATGTGAAATGTCAGAATAATAGTAGAGAGAATTATTTATTTCAGCTTTTATTTCTTTCATCACATTCCCAGTGGGTCAGAAGTTTACATACACTGAATTAGTATTTGGTAGCATTGCCTTTAAATTGTTTAACTTGGTTCAAATGTTTCGGGAAGCCTTCCACAAGCTTCCAACAATAAGTTGGGTGAATTTTGGCCCATTCCTCCTGACAGAGCTGGTGTAACTGAGTCAGGTTTGAAGGCCTTCTTGCTCGCACACACTTTTTCAGTTCTGCCCACAAATTTTCTATGGGATTGAGGTCAGGGCTTTGTGATGGCCACTCCAATACCTTGACTTTGTTGTTCTTAAGCCATTTTGCCACAACTTTGGAAGTATGCTTGGGGTCATTGTCCGTTTGGAAGACCCATTTGCGACCAAGCTTTAACTTCCTGATTGATGTCTTGAGATGTTGCTTCAATATATCCACAGAATTTTCTTTCCTCATGATGCCATCTATTTTGTGAAGTGCTCTAGTCTCTCCTGCAGCAAAGCACCCCCACAACATGATGCTGCCACCCCCGTGCTTCACGGTTGGGATGGTGTACTTCAGCTTGCAAGCCTTCCCCTTTTTCCTCCAAACATAATGATGGTCATTATGGCCAAACAGTTCTATTTTTGTTTCATCAGACCAGAAGACATTTCTCCAAAAAGTACGATCTTTGTCCCCACGTGCAGTTGCAAACCGTAGTCTGGCTTTTTAATGGCAGTTTTGGAGCAGTGGCTTCTTCCTTGCTGAGAAGCCTTTCAGGTTATGTCGATATAGGACTCGTTTTACTGTGGATATAGATACTTTTGTACCTGTTTCCTCCAGCATCTTCATAAGATCCTTTGCTGTTGTTCTGGGATTGATTTGCACTTTTCGCACCAAAGTACGTTCATCTCTAGGAGACAGAACGCGTCTTCTTCCTGAGCGGTATGATGGCTGTGTGGTCCCATGGTGTTTATACTTGTGCACTATTGTTTGTACAGATGAACGTGGTACCTTCAGGCATTTGGAAATTACTCCCAAGGATGAACCAGACTTGTGGAGGTCTACAATGTTTTTTCTGAGGTCTTGGCTGATTTCTTTTGATTTTCCCATGATGTCAAGCAAAGAGGCACTGAGTTTGAAGGTAGGCCTTGAAATACATCCACAGGTACACCTCCAATTGACTCAAATGATGTCAATTAGCCTATCAGAAGCTTCTAAAGCCATGACATCATTTTCTGAAAATTTCCAAGCTGTTTAAAGGCACAGTCAACTTAGTGTATGTAAACGTCTGACCCACTGGAATTGTGATACAGTGAATTATAAGTGAAATAATCTGTCTGTAAACAATTATTGGAAAAATTACTTGTGTCATGCACAAAGTAGATGTCCTAACCGACTTGCCAAAACTATAGTTTGTTAACAAGAAAATTGTGGAGTGGTTGAAGAACGAGTTTTAATGACTCCAACCTAAGTGTATGTAAACTTCCAACTTCAACTGTACGTATGTATATGTGTGTGTGTATGTATATATGTGTGTGTGTGTGTTATATATATGTATATTCCTATTCATTGAACAAGTAAACGTTTAGGACAATAGGTGTTTCTCTCCCTCTCTGTCGTCGTGTCTCTCTGTCGTCGTGTCTCTCTGTCTTCGTGTCTCTCTGTCGTCGTGTCTCTCTGTCGTCGTTGTCACGCTTGTCGTCGGTAATGGAGGACCAAAACGCAGCAGGTATGTGTATGCTCATCTCGACGTTTTAATGAATACAAAAATGAACACCAAAATAACAAACAGAAATAACGATCGACAAAACAGTCTGGCAAAGCATAAGGCTTAAACACAGAACAATCTCCCACAAATGACAAACACAAACACACCCCAATATATGGGACTCTCAATCAAAGGCAAAGAGAAAACACCTGCCTTCAATTGAGAGTCCCAAACCCAATTAATCAACCATAGAAACACAAACATAGACCCTAAACCAAAAACCCGGAAATACTAAATCAAACACCCTTTTAACAAACACACCACCCTGAACTACATAAAACAAATACCCTCTGCCACGTCCTGACCAAACTACAAAAACAATTAACCCTTATACTGGCCAGGACGTGACAGTCGTGTCTCTGTCGTCGTGTCTCTCTGTCGTCGTGTCTCTCTGTCGTCGTGTCTCTCTGTCGTCATGTCTCTGTCGTCGTGGCTCTCTGTCGTCGTGTCTCTCTGTCGTCGTGTCTCTCTGTCGTCATGTCCTCTGTCGTCGTGTCTCTCTGGTCGTCGTGTCTCTCTGTCGTCGTGTCTCTCTGTCGTCGTGTCTCTGTCGTCGTGTCTCTCTGTCGTCGTGTCTCTCTGTCGTCGTGTCTCTCTGTCGTCGTGTCTCTCTGTCGTTGTGTCTCTGTCGTCGTGGTCTCTCTGTCCGGTCTCTCTGTCGTCGTGTCTCTCTGTCGTCGTGTCTCTCTGTCGTCGTGGTCTCTCTGCTCGTGTCTCTGTCGTCGGTCTCTCTGGTCGTCGTTGTCTCTCTGTCGTCGTGTCTCTCTGTCGTCGTGTCTCTCTGTCGTCGTGTCTCTCTGTCGTCGTGTCTCTCTGTCGTCGTGTCTCTGTCGTCGTGTCTCTCTGTCGTCGTGTCTCTCTGTCGTCGTGTCTCTCTGTCGTCGTGTCTCTCTGTCGTCGTGTCTCTCTGTCGTCGTGTCTCTCTGTCGTCGTGTCTCTCTGTCGTCGTGTCTCTGTCGTCGTGTCTCTCTGTCGTCGTGTCTCTCTGTCGTCGTGTCTCTCTGTCGTCGTGTCTCTCTGTCGTCGTGTCTCTCTGTCGTCGTGTTCATTTCAAGGGGGTTTGTTGGTTCATTTGTTTGTTGGTTCATTTGTTTGTTGGTTCAGTTGTTTTGTTGGTTCATTTGTTTGTTGGTGTAACAGGGTTGGTTATGTTTCCACTTCCCTCTAAAGAAATGTGTATTTAATGTTCAAGCATTCTTATTGGTTGGTTCAACTCTGATGACAATGAGGTGTGTTGTGATTGGCCCCCGCTTGCAGGTAGGGGGAGATCGCGAACATCAGGTTATGTAATGAAAATGTGATGCGAGGGATTTTACCATCGACAGCCATCAATATCGTTAAGCACAACTAACATGCGGTTTTCCCATTTAACAGCAGATAGTAAATGATGCTCAACTGGGACCACTGGCTGATGTGATTTATTAGGAGAAAACACAACGCAAGGAGATTATACATCTGTTACATCGACATGGGAAACATATGTTAACATTGCCAAAGCAAGTGAAGTAGATAATAAACCAAACTGAAATAAACAATAAAAATTATCAGTAAACATTACACTCACAGAAGTTCCAAAAAGTATAAAGACATTATAAATGTCATATTATGTGTATATACAGTGTTGTATTGATGTACAAATGGTTAAAGTACAAAAGGGAAAAATAAATAAGCATAAATATGGGTTGTATTTACAATGGTGTTTGTTCTTCACTGGTTGCCCTTTTCTTGTGGCAACAGGTCACACATCTTGCTGCTGTGATGGCACACTGTGGTATTTCACCGAGTAGATATGGGAGTTTATCAAAATCGGGTTTGTTTTTGAATTCTTTGGATCTGTGTAATCTGAGGGAAATATGTGTCTCTAATATGGTCATACATTTGGCAGGAGGTTAGGAAGTGCAGCTCAGTTTCCATCTCATTTTGTGGGCAGTGTGCACATAGCCTGTCTTCTTTTGAGAGCCAGGTCTGCCTACGGTGGCCTCTCTCAATAGCAAGGCTCACTGAATCTGTACATAGTCAAAGCTTTCCTTAAGTTTGGGTCAGTCACAGTGGTCAGGTATTCTGTCACTGTGTACTCTCTGTTTAGGGCCAAGTAGCATTCTAGTTTGCTCTGTTTTTTGTTAATTCTTTCCAATGTGTCAAATATCTTTTTGTTTTCTCATTATTTAGTTGGGTCTAATTGTGTTGCTGTCCTGGGGCTCTGTGGGGTCTGTTTGTGTTTGTGAACAGAGCTCCAGGACCAGCTTGCTTAGGGGGCTCTTCTTCCAGGTTCATATCTCTGTAGGTGATGGCTTTGTTATGGAAGGTTTGGGAATCGCTTCCTTTTAGGTGTCTCTCTCGCTGTCGTTGTCTCTCTCTCTGCCTCTCTCTCTCTCTCTCTCTCTCTCTCTCTCTCTCTCTCTCTCTCTCTCTCTCTCTCTCTCTCTCTCTCTCTCCTGTTGTCATTGTCTCTCTCTCTGCCTCTCTCTCTCTCTCTCCTGTTGTCGTTGTCTCTCTCTGCCTCTCTCTCTCTCTCTTGTTGTCGTTGTCTCTCTCTCTCTGCCTCTCTCTCTCTCTCTCTCTCTCCTGTTGTCGTTGTCTCTCTCTCCCCTTTCTTGTCAGTTGAAGCAGCAGCAATTATTTTTTTAACCTACCATCCTTCAACGGTGTCGTCCTCCTCCTCCTCCCTCCATCAAACACATTTCCTCCTAATTACTGTCACCCCTCACCCTTGGCCCCACACTCCTCCCCTCTCCACCGGGTCCCCCTGCATGCACCCCTCCACTCCCCCCCTGATTGCACCCTTCCTAATGCACCCCTCCCCTCTCCACCGGGTCCCCCCCTGCATGCACCCCTCCACTCCCCCCCTTGATTGCACGCCTTCCCCTCTCGTCATCATCTCGTTCCTCGTGCACCTGCCTCTCTTTCTCTCTCTCTCTCTCTCCTGTTGTCGTTGTCTCTCTCTCTGCCTCTCTTTCTCTCTCTTTCTCTCTCTCAGCTCTTCCCTCCCTCCCTCCCTCCCTCCCTCCCTCCATGCTAATGCTAGTTCAGCTCTTCCCTCCCGCTCCCTTCCCTCCCTCCCCGTCCCTCCCTCCCTCCCTCCCTCCTCCCGTCCCTCCCTCCCCTCCCTCCATGCTAATGCTAGTTCAGCAGCTCTTCCCTCCCTCCCTCCCTCCCTCCCTCCCTCCCTCCCTCCAGTCCCTCCCTCCCCTCCATGCTAATTCTAGTTCAGCCTCTTCCCGCCCCTCCCTCCCGCCCTCCTCTCCTCCCTCCCTCTCCATCCCTCCCTCCATGCTAATGCTAGTTCAGCTCTTCCCTTCCCTCCCTCCCCTCCCTACCCACCCTCCCTCCATGCTAATGCAGTTCAGCTCTTCCCTCCCTCCCCTCCCTCCCTCCCTCCCTCCCTCCCTCCCTCCCTCCCTCCCTTCCTCCCTCCATGCTAATGCTAGTTCATCTGCTCTCTAGAGCCCGACCGATATATCAGTTCACCGACAGGCCTTTTAACTCTATATGGGTATTGGCTGATAATTCCACCGATATTCAATAAACAGGATTAAAAAAAGGTGATCTGAATGTCATGAGGTGATCTCGTTCTCATGATGTCACTAAAGGGAATCTGAACGGCCGTTGTCATGACGTCACTAAAGGGAATCTGAACGGCCGTTGTCATGACGTCACTAAAGGGAATCTGAACGGCTGTTGTCATGACGTCACTAAAGGGAATCTGAACGGCCGTTGTCATGATCAAATGTTATTTGTCACATGCGCCGAATTCCGTGAATTGCTTACTTACAAGCCCTTAACCAACAATGCAGTTCAAGAAATAGTTAAAATATTTACTAAATAAAGTCAAGTAAAAAAATGTAACAAAAAGTAAGACAATAGCAATAACAAGGTTATATACAGGCGGTACCGATACCGAGTCAGTGTGCGGGGATAAAGGTTAGTCGAGGTAATTTGTACCTATAGTTGGGGGTGTAGTGACTATGCATAGATAATAAACAGGGAGTAGCAGCAGTGTACAAAACTGGAAGGGGGGGGTCAATGTAAATAGTCTGGGTGGCCATTTGATTAATTGTTCAGCAGTCTTATGGCTTGGGGGGGTAGAAGCTGTTTAAGAGCCTCTTGGACCTGGACTTGGTGCTCCGGTACCGCTTGCCATATGCACCACCCTCTGTAGCGTCTTACGGTCGGATGCTGAGCAGTTGCCATACCAGGCGGTGAAGCAGCTGGTCAGGATACTCTCAATGGTGCAGCTGTATAACTTTTTCAGAATCTGGGGACCCATTGCAAATCTATTCAGTCTCCTGAGGGTTAATAGGCTTTGTCGTTCCCTCTCATGGCTCTCTTGGTGTGTTTGGACCATGTTAGTTAGTTGGTGATGTGGACACCAAGGAACTTGAAACTCTCAACCTGCTCCACTACAGCCTTGTCGATGTTAATGGGGGCATGGTCGGTCCTCCTTTTCCTGTGGTCCACAGTCATCTCCTTTATCTTGCTCACGTTGAGGGAGAGGTTGTTGTCCTGGCACCACACTGCCAGGTCTTTGACCTCCTCCCTATAGGCTGTCTCATCGATGTCGGTGATCAGGCCTACCACTGTTGTGTCGTCAGCAAACTTAATGATGGTGTTGGAGTCGTGCCTGGCCACGCAGTCGTGGGTGAACTGGGAGTACAGGAGGGGACTAAGCACACACCCCTGAGAGACCCCAGTGTTGGGGATCAGCATGGTGATATGTGTTGTTGCCTACCCTTACCACCTGGGGCGGCTCGTCAGGAAGTCCAGGATCCAGTTGCAGAGGGAGGTGTTTAGTCCCAGGGTCCTTAGCTTATTGATGAGCTTTGAGGGCACTATGGTGTTGAACGCTGAGCTGTAGTCAATGAACAACATTCTCACATAGGTGTTCCTTTTGTCCAGGTGGGAAAGGGCAGCGTTATTGCAATTTTTGAGAGCTCAGTGTTGTGAAGTGACACTTTCATTTCTCCGCTGTTTATATTTATATTTTTTTTACTTAACACTTATTTTTCTTCAAACTGCATTGTTGGTTAAGAGCTCGTAAGTAACCATTTCACTACACCTGTTGTATTCGGCGCATGGGACAAATAACATTTTGATCTGAAGTAGTATATCGGCAGATATATCGGCAGGTTTTGTTACCCCCCCAAAAAATCGTATCGAACCCAAATAAACATGTTGGCCGTGCTCTGCTGATCTCACTGGTGTTGTCTCAGCAGGATAGTTTCACTCTACTCTTTTGCTCTCTCTCCCTCCCGCCATCTCTCTTTGAGTTTTTACTTGACCTTCTATAACAGTACTTCAATGTTTGATTTGTAAAATGTGATACTCAACTCCGGTGCGTATGTCAGTTTTTATAGTTTACTCTGTTTCCCTCTCTTCCTGCTGCTGCATGCCGCTAACCACCCCAGCCCTGCCTGCTAACCAGCCCCAGCCCTGCCCGCTAACCAGCCCCAGCCCTGCCCGCTAACCACCCCCAGCCCTGCCTGCTAACCAGCCCCAGCCCTGCCCGCTAACCAGCCTCAGCCCTGCCCGCTAACCACACCCAGCCCTGCCAAGCCCTGCCCGCTAACCACGCCAGCCCTGCCAAGCCCTGCCCGCCAACCACCCAGCCCTGCCTGCTAACCAGCCCTGCCCGCTAACCAGCCCCAGCCCTGCCCGCTAACCACACCCAGCCCTGCCTGCTAACCAGCCCTGCCCGCTAACCAGCCCCAGCCCTGCCCGCTAAGCACCCCCAGCACTGCCCGCTAACCATCTCCAGCCCTGCCAAGCCCTGCCCGCTAACCAGCCCTGCCTGCTAACCAGCCCCAGCCCTGCCCGCCAACCACCCCAGCCCTGCCTGCTAACCACCCCAGCCCTGCCAAGCCCCGCCCGCTAACCAGCCCTGCCAAGCCCTGCCCGCTAACCACCCCAGCCCTGCCAAGCCCTGCCAAGCCCTGCCCGCTAACCACCCCAGCCCTGCCCGCTAACCAGCCCCAGCCCTGCCAAGCCCTGCCCACTAACCATCCCCCAGCCCTGCCCGCTAACCACCCCAGCCCTGCCCGCTAACCACCCCAGCCCTGCCCGCTAACCAGCCCTGCCCGCTAACCAGCCCCAGCCCTGCCCACTAACCACTCTCAGCCCTGCCCGTTAACCACCCCAGCCCTGCCGGCTAACCAGCCCTGCCCGCTAACCAGCCCTGCTCGCTAACCAGCCCCAGCCCTGCCTGCTAACCAGCCCTGCCCGCTAACCAGCCCCAGCCCTGCCCGCTAACCACTCTCAGCCCTGCCCGCTAACCAGCACCCAGCCCTGCCCGCTAACCACCCCCAGCCCTGCCAAGCCGTGCCCGCTAACCACTCTCAGCCCTGCCCGCTAACCAGCACCCAGCCCTGCCCGCTAACCACCCCCAGCCCTGCCAAGCCCTGCCCGCTAACCAGCCCCAGCCCTGCCCGCTAACCAGCCCCAGCCCTGCCCGCTAACCACACCCAGCCCTGCCAAGCCCTGCCCGCTAACCAGCTCCAGCCCTGCCCGCCAACCACCCAGCCCTGCCTGCTAACCACCCAGCCCTGCCTGCTAACCAGCCCCAGCCCTGCCCGCTAACCACCCCCAGCCCTGCCCGCTAACCACCCCCAGCCCTGCCCGATAACCAGCCCTGCCCGCTAACCAGCCCTGCCCGCTAACCAGCCCTGCTCGCTAACCACCCCCAGCCCTGCCCGCTAACCAGCCCTGCTTGCTAACCCCCCCCAGCCCTGCCCGCTAACCAGCCCCAGCCCTGCCAAGCTGGGGCGAAGGATAACCTTCCAACAGGACAACAACCCTAATCACACAGCCAAGACAATGCAGGAGTGGCTTCGGGACAAGTCTCTAAATGTTCTTGAGTGGCCCAGCCAGAGCCCAGATCTGAACCCGATCGAACATCTCTGGAGAGACCTGAAAATAGCTGTGCAGCGATGCTCCCCATCCAACCTGACAGAGCTTGAGAGGATCTGCAGAGAAGAATGGGAGAAACTCCCCAAATACAGGTGTGCCAAGCTTGTAGCGTCATACCCAAGAAGACTCAAGGCTGTAATCGCTGCCAAAGGTGCTTCAACAAAGTACTGAGTAAAGGGTCTGAATACTTATGTAAATGTTTAATCATATTTTTTATAAATTAGCAAAAATGTCTAAACCTGTTTTTGCTTTCTCATTATGGGATATTGTGTGTATATTGATGAGGGTAAAAAGAACAATTGAATCCATTTTAGAATAAGGCTGTAATGTAACAAAATGTGGAAAAAGCCTGAATACTTTCCAAAGGCAATGTATTTTTATAAAATTGTGGGCTGGCCTTGCTAAACAATCTTGCTTTTAGAGGATACCTTAATTACGCTCCTCTCACTATTGCTAGGACTTGTTATAACTGCTCACACTTTGTCAAGTGTTCTTCGAAACCACTGGTGGGAGTCCGTCAGAGAACCCTCTGACTGAAACAGTTTCCTCGTGTTAATCTGTATTGTTAGATACTGTTGACCCACTATGTCAAACACCGGCAGGACGCTGCCAGGCCTCATCTGGTCCCCCAGCAGGCGAGGGGGCCTGGGGAAAGACAGGTGGGGGGAGAGCTGAGGGGCTGGGGAGAGAGTGGGGGTGGAGGGGTGGGGGCTAAGGAGGGGGTAGAGGGGTGGGGGGCTGAGGAGGGGTAGAGGTGTGGGGCGAGGATGGGCTGAGGAGAGAGAGGGGGTAGAGGTGTGGGGGCTGAGGAGGGGCTGAGGAGAGAGAGGGGGTGGGGGGGCTGAGGAGGGGGCAGAGGTGGGGGGCGAGGATGGGCTGAGGAGAGAGAGGGGGTAGAGGTGTGGGGCGAGGATGGGCTGAGGAGAGAGAGGGGGTAGAGGCGTGGGGGGCTGAGGAGAGAGAGGCATGACTGGGACTGGAGAGGAGGAGGGAGGGAGCACAGAGGGATATTAAATACGCTTCTTAGAGCCATTAACTTATCACACTGTTAAAAAGAGGAATAATGAAATATTAAGTAGCAAGACCCCGCCTCGTGAAGAGGCCGGGACCCTGTTGGAAACTCGCAGGACACGGACACGGTAACAGACCACACCTCTTTTCTCTATTCTATTCCCAGCGGGGTCCGTCCTCCCGTTCTCTCCCCCATATCTCCGCTTCTGCTGCTCACCTCGCGCTGCCGTCCTTCTGCTGAACAGCATAACGGGGAGAGAGTGTTGGATAGAACAAAACATTCGGGTACTTTTTACATTTTCTAAAATCTATTTTTCACAGATTTCTGTTGGGTGAATAAACTCTGGATTTGTGTTTTTGGAATGAAACATGGATGAATATGGATACTGAATGAAGTAAGTGTCATTAATGAATGGAACTTCGATAGGGTTGTGTGGTTTTATGATTGAACGGATGACTGCTTGCCTCTCTCTCTCTCACAGGAGGGGTTGTGAGTGGAATGCTCTGAATAATGCTTTTATCAGAAGTGTTTGAGTGAGTGACAACATTGTCGGCTGGTGGTGAGACCTTGAGAGCGCTGTCATCTTATTCCTGATGCTATTATGTTGTTGAGGTTCTTATGCTGACGAATAATAGCCTAGGCAAAAGTGTTTACATTTTTTTGGCGTGGGGCATTAGGATTTTAATTGTATGAAAAATATCACATTTATTGTACGAAAGCCATTGTATGGGAATCAGTGTTTTGTACATTTCTCCATCATCACATGTCTAGAAGAAGTTATAATAACTGAAGAATGAAAGAGGGGTTATGAGTCTGTGACAAATGTCTCATTGATTATATGAAACTAGTATAAGAATCAGGCTTTTGTACTTGCCCTAGACTAGTCTGGAAGTTGAGTTTAGAGAGAACAGGCTATGTTGTATTGTTCTCTGTCTGAATTATATAGTGTCTTTCTCGGGGAATGTAAAGTAGCCTACAATTTATCTCCTCCATTATTTTTGAGACCGTCACAATGACAGCTGGCAAAGCTGAGCCCAATACAAAACTACTGCTGAATTTCTGTCTGAGCTCTACTCTTCTCCTGTCGTTCAATTTATGGTGTATAGATTATATTGAAAAAATGTAAAATATAAAGTTTATTTCTCAATAATTATGTGCATAAATGTGTTTCTCTGTTAGTGAGCATTTTTCCTTTGCCAAGATAATCCATCCACCTGACAGGTGTGGCATATCAAGAAGCTGATTAAATAGCGTGATCATTACACAGGTGCACCTTGTGCTGGGGACAATAAAAGGCCACTCTAAAATGTGCAGTTTTATCACACAACACAATTCTACAGATGTCTCAACTTTTGAGGGAGTGTGCAATTGTCATGTTGACTACAGGAATGTCCACCAGAGCCTCCAACGTCATTTTACAGAATTTGGCAGTGCGTACAACCGGCCTCACAACCACATACCGACGCTTGGCATTCAGGCCAAAGAGTTCAATCTTGGTTTCATCAGACCAGAGAATCTTGTTCCTCAGGGTATGAGAGACTTTAAGTGCCTTTTGGCAAACTCCAAGCGGGCTGTCGTGTGCCTTTTACTGAGGAGTGGCTTCCATCTGGCCACTCTACCATAAAGACCTGATTGGTGGAGTGCTGCAGAGATGGTTGTCCTTCTGTAAGGTTCTCCCATCTCCACATAGGAACTCTGGAGCTCTGTCATTGACCATTGAGTTCTTGGTCACCTCCCTGACCAGGGCCCTTCTCCCCCGATTGTTCAGTTTGGCCGAGCAGCCAGCTGTAGGAAGAGTCTTGGGGGTTCCAAACTTCTTCCATTTAAGAATGATGGAGTCCACTGTTCTTGGGGATCTTCAATGGTGCAGAAATGTTTTGGTTCCCTTCCCCAGATCTGTGCCTCAAGACAATGCTGTCTCGGAGCTCTACGGACAATTCCTTCAACCTCATGGCTTGGTTTTTGCTCTGACATGCACTGTAAACCGTGGGACCTTATATGGACAGGTGTGTGCTTTTCCAAATCATGTCCAATCAATTGAATTTACCACAGGTGAACTCCAATCAAGTTGTAGAAACATCTCAAGGATGATCAATGGAAACAGGATGCACCTGAGCTCAATTTTGATTCTCATAGTAAAGGGTCTGAATAATTATGTAAATGAGGTATTTCTGTTTTTAAATTCTTATACATTTGCAACAATTTCTAAAACCCTGTTTTTGCTTTGTCATTATGGGGTATTGTGATGTCATTATGGGGTATTGTGGTAGGTAGGTAGGTAGGTAGGTGCGTAGGTAGGTAGGTAGGTAGGTTGGTAGGTAGGTTGGTTGGTACATCGGTGGATAGGTGGATAGGTGGATGGATGGATGGATGGATGGGTAGGTAGGTAGGTAGGTAGGTAGGTTGGTTGTTTGGTACATCGGTGGATAGGTGGATAGGTGGATGGATGGATGGATGGATGGGTAGGTAGGTAGGTAGGTAGGTAGGTAGGTAGGTAGGTAGGTTGGTTGTTTGGTACATCGGTGGATAGGTGGATAGGTGGATGGATGGATGGATGGATGGGTAGGTAGGTTGGTTGGTACATAGGTAGGTCAGTTGGATGGATGGATGGATGGGTAGGTAGGTTGGTTGGTACATAGGTAGGTCAGTTGGATGGATGGATGGATGGATGGATGGTTGGATGAATGGATGAATGGATGGATGGGTAGGTAGATGGATAGGTAGGTTGGTTCGTACATGGATGGATGGATGGGTGGATGGATAGGTAGGTAGGTTGGTTGGTACATAGGTAGGTCAGTTGGATGGATGGATGGATGGGTGGATACATGGATGGATGGATGGATGGATGGATGGATGGATGGATGGATGGATGGATGGATGGAGGGAGGGAGGGAGGGAGGGAGGGAGGGATGGGTGGATGGATGGATGGATGGATGGATGGATGGGTGGGGTGGGTAGGTAGGTAGGTTGGTAGATGGATGGATGGATGGATGGATAGGTGGATGGATGGGTAGGTAGGTTTGATTGGTACTAGAGGTTGACCGATTATGATTTTTCAACGCCGATACCGATACCGATTATTGGAGGGCCCAAAAAGTCGCTACCGATTGTTCGTCCGAAATTGTATTTATTTTATTTTATTTTTTAAAATGTATTTTATTTTTTATTATTAATATTGTATTATTTGTAATAATGACAATTACAACAATACTGAATGAACACTTATTTTAACTTAATATATTACATCAATAAAATCAATTTAGCCTCAAATAAATAATGGAACATGTTCAATTGGTTTAAATAATTGAAAACAAAGTGTTGGAGAAGAAAGTAAAAGTGCAATATGTGCCATGTAAGAAAGCTAACGTTTAAGTTCCTTGCTCAGAACATGGGAACATATGAAAGCTGATGGTTCCTTTTAACATGAGTCTTCAATATTCCCAGGTAAAAAGTTTTAGGTTGTAGTTATAGGAATTATAGGATTATTTCTCTCTATACGATTTATATTTCATATACCTTTGACTATTGGATGTTCTTATAGGCACTTTAGTATTGCCAGTGTAACAGTATAGCTTCCGTCCCTCTCTTCGCTCCTACCTGGGCTCGAACCAGGTACACATCTACAACAGCCACCCTCGAAGCAGCGTTACCCATACAGAGCAAGGGGAACAACTACTCCAAGTCTCAGTGAGTGACGTTTGAAACGCTATTAGCGCGCACCCCGCTAACAGGCTAGCCATTTCACATTGGTTACACCAGCCTAATCTTGGGAGTTGATAGGCTTGAAGTCATAAACAGCGCAATGCATTGCGAAGAGCTGCTGGCAAAACGCACAAAAGTGCTGTTTTGAATGAATGCTTACGAGCCTGCCGGTGCCTACCACCGCTCAGTCAGACTGCTCTATCAAATCATAGACTTAATTATAACATAATAACACACAGAAATACGAGCCTTAGTTCATTAATATGGTCAAATCCGGAAACTATCATTTCGAAAACAAAACGTTTATTATTTCAGTGAAATACGGAACCGGTCCGTATTTATCTAACGGGTGGCATCCCTAAGTCTAAATATTCCTGTTACATTGCACAACCTTCAATGTTGTGTCATAATTACGTAAAATTCTAGCAAATTAGTTCGCAACGAGCCAGGCGGCCCAAACTGTTGCATATACCCTGACTCTGCGTGCAATGAACGCAAAATGAGCACATTTCACCTGGTTAATATTGCCTGCTAACCTGGATTTATTTTAGCTAAATATGCAGGTTTAAAAATATATACTTCTGTGTATTGATTTTAAGAAAGGCATTGATGTTTATGGTTAGGTACAGTCGTGCAACGATTGTGCTTTTTTCGCAAATGCGCTTTTGTTAAATCATCCCCCGTTTGGCGAAGTCGGCTGTCTTTGTTAGGAAGAAATAGTATTCACAGTTCGCAACGAGCCAGGCGGCCCAAACTGCTGCATATACCCTGACTCTGTTGCAGAGGTGACACATTTTCCCTAGTTAAAAGAAATTCATGTTAGCAGGCAATATTAACCAAATATGCAGGTTTAAAAATATGTACTTGTGTATTGATTTTAAGAAAGACATTGATGTTTATGGTTAGGTACAAGTTGGAGCAACGAGAGTCCTTTTTCCGTGAATGCGCACCGCATCGATTATATGCAACGCAGGACAGGCTAGATAAACTAGTAATATCATCAACCATCTGTAGTTAACTAGTGATTATGATTGATTGCTTGATTGTTTTTTATAAGATAAGTTTAATGCTAGCTAGCAACTTACCTTGGCTTCTTACTGCATTCGCGTAACAGGCAGGCTCCTCATGGAGTGCAATGTAAAGCAGGTGGGTTAGAGCAAAAATACCGATTACCGATTGTTATGAAAACTTGAAATCGGCCATTCCGATTAATCGGTCGACCTCTAATTGCTAGGTAGGTAGGTAGGTTGGTAGATTGCTAGATAGGTAGGTTGGCTGGTTGGTAGATAGGTAGATTGCTAGATAGGTAGGTTGGTTGGTTGGTAGATTGCTAGATATATAGGTAGGTTGGTTGGTTGGTAGATGGATAGGTAGGTTGGTTGGTTGGTAGATTGCTAGATAGATAGATAGTTTGGTTGGTTGGTAGATGGATAGGTAGGTTGGTTGGTTGGTAGATTACTAGATAAAAAGGTAGGTAGGTAGGTTGGTTGGTTGGTTGGTTGGTTGGTTGGTTGGTAGGTGGACGGGTAGTTTGGTTGGTAGGTAGGTAGATTGATAGGTAGGTAGGTAGGTAGGTAGGTAGATTGATAGGTAGGTAGGTAGGTAGGTAGGTAGGTAGGTAGGTAGATAGGTAGGTAGGTAGGTAGGTAGGTAGGTAGGTAGGTAGGTAGGTAGGGTAGGTAGGTAGGTAGGTAGGTAGGTAGGTAGGTAGATTGGTAGGTACACTAGGTTGGTGGATGGATAGGTTGGTAGGTAGGTAGGTTTGTTGGTTGGTAGGTTGTTAGATTGGTTGGTTGATAGATAGATAGATAGATAGATAGATAGATAGATAGATAGGTAGATAGGTAGGTAGGTAGGTAGGGTAGGTAGGTAGGTAGGTAGGTAGGTAGGTAGGTAGGTAGGTAGGTTGGTAGGTTGGTTGGAAGATGGATAGATAGGTTGGTTTGTAGGTTGGTTGGTAGATGGATGGATGCATAGGTTGGTTGGTAGATGGATGGATGCATAGGTTGGTTGGTGGACGGATGGATGGATAGGTAGGTTGGTTGGTAGGTAGGTTGGCTGGTAGATTGCTAGATAGGTAGGTAGGTAGGTAGGTAGGTAGGTAGGTTGGTTGGTTGGTTGGTAAATTGCTAGATAGTTAGGTAGGTTGGTTGGTAGATTGCTGGGTAAGTAGGTAGGTTGGTTGGTAGATTGCTAGGTAGGTAGGTTGGTTGATAGATTGCTAGGTAGGTAGGTTGGTTGGTAGATTGCTAGATAAATTGGTAGATGGATGGATAGGTAGGTTGGTTGGTAGATTGCAGATAGGTAGGTTGGTTGGTAGAATTGATAGATATGTAGGTTGGGTTGGTATATTGCTAGATTGGTAGGTAGGTGGTTGGAAATAGATAGGTTGGTTGTAGGTAGGTAGGTTGGTAGGTTGGTTAGGTTGTGCTAGGTGGGTGGGTGGGGGGTGGGTGGGTTGGTTGGTTGATAAATTGCTAGATAGTTAGTTAGGTTGGTAGGTAGTAGGTAGGTAGGTCGGTAGGTAGGTAGGTTGTTGGTAGATTGCTAGATAGATTGTGTTGTTGGTTGGTAGATTGCTAGGTAGGTAGGTGTTGGTGTGGTTTGGTAGATGGAGGATGGGTACGTTGGTGGTAGATTGCTAGATAAATAAGTAGGTGGTTGGTTGGTAGATTGTTGGTTGGTTGGTAGGGCGGTAGTAGGTTGGTTGGTAGAGCGGATAGGTAGGTTGCTATGGTAGTGTGGGTACATAGGTTGCTTGGTAGGTAGGTAGTAGGTAGTAGGTAGGAGGTAGGTAAGGTAGGAGGTCGGTGTTGGTTGGATAGGTAGGTTGGGTGGGAGAAGCGGTGTATAGGTTGGTTGGTAGAGCCGGTAGGGTAGGTAGGTTGCTGTGGTAGGTATGGTTGGTTGGTAGGTAGGTAGGTTGGTTGGTAGCCTAGAGCTGGTAGAACAGGTTGGTTCGGGTAGAGCGTTAAGGTAGGTAGGGTTGCTTGGTAGAGGGCTAGTAGGTAGGTAGTCGATTTGGTATGGGTAGGTAGGGAGGTAGTTGGTTGGTAGGTAGGTAGGTAGGTAGGTGTTGGTAGAGCCGGTAGGTAGGTTGGTGGTTAGAAGCGGTAGGTAGGTAGGTAGGTAGTAGGTAGGAAAGGCTAGGTAGGTTAGGTAGTTGTTGGTCAGGATTGGTTGATAGAGCGGTAGGTAGGTAGATTGGTTGGTAGAGCGGTAGGTAGGTTTGGTTGGTAGTGTGCTAGATGATTGTGGTGTTCGATAGTAGCATTGATTTGATCTTTTCTCTCTAGCCTTTGGCTAACATCAAGTTTGTCCCAAATGGCATCTTTTTCCTACATTGTGCTTTGGGACACAAACAGAGAAAGAGTGGGGTGGACAGTGAGTGTTTCTCAAATGCATCCTACCGCGCTTCTATCTCCAATTACAGCCCGGGAGGGTCGGAGAATGAGTCCATATCAAAGTATGCGAAACGGAGAACGGAGGGCACTTTCCGGATGCTTACTGCGTTTGTACATATTTTGAAGCATACATCGACGCAAGCTACAACGGAAAGTATGTAAAGAAATATGACGCAACCATGTAAAAAATAACCCAACATTACTTGAACTCAATGGCGGCCATTAGTTGAGCTGAAGCGAGAGAAATTACACTCCCCGACTATGGAATGTTGTCTATTCACATCTCATTTGTTGCCTGACTACAATATTTTATCTAAGTACCGTAGATCGCAAGCCCATTATAAACCAATATGGCTAACTGGCTAGCTAGCGACAAAGAATTGGTAGCTAGCTACCCACAAAAAATTAACATCTACCTTGCATAGCACTAGTTTTAGGTCATTTTTGACTGTTTAACTAGCTGGCTAGCTCAATTATTACGATTCAAATATATCTAGCTGATAAACACAAAGTAAACGTTTTACTTCATGATTATCTGTTTTTTTGTCTATTGTTGCCATTGTCCTGGCTGGAAGAAGGTTTAGGGAATGTGGAGGTACAGCGTGAGGTAATACAGTAGAGGGAGTGCTGCTCAGCGGGAGGTAATACAGTAGGGGGAGTGCTGCTCAGCGGGAGGTAATACAGTAGGGGGGAGTGCTGCTCAGCGGGAGGTAATACAGTATGGGGAGTGCTGCTCAGCGTGAGGTAATACAGTATGGGGAGTGCTGCTCAGCGTGAGGTAATACAGTAGGGGGGGAGTGCTGCTCAGCGGGAGGTATACAGTAGGGGGAGTGCTGCTCAGCGTGAGGTAATACAGTAGGGGGAGTGCTGCTCAGCGTGAGTAATACAGTAGAGTGAGTGCTGCTCAGCGGGAGGTAATACAGTAGGGGTGAGTGCTGCTCAGCGTGAGGTAATACAGTAGAGTGAGTGCTGCTCAGCGGGAGGTAATACAGTAGGGGGGAGTGCTGCTCAGCGTGAGGTAATACAGTATGGGGAGTGCTGCTCAGCGTGAGGTAATACAGTAGGGGGGAGTGCTGCTCAGCGTGAGGTAATACAGTAGGGGGAGTGCTGCTCAGCGTGAGGTAATACAGTAGGGGGAGTGCTGCTCAGCGTGAGGTAATACAGTAGGGGGAGTACTGCTCAGCGTGAGGTATTACAGTAGAGGGAGTGCTGCTCAGCGTGAGATAATACAGTAGGGGGGGAGTGCTGCTCAGCGTGAGGTAATACAGTATGGGAGTGCTGCTCAGCGTGAGGTAATACAGTAGGGGGAGTGCTGCTCAGCGTGAGGTAATACAGTAGAGGGAGTACTGCTCAGCGTGAGGTAATACAGTAGGGGGAGTGCTGCTCAGCGTGAGGTAATGCAGTAGAGGGAGTGCTGCTCAGCCTGAGGTAATACAGTAGGGGGAGTGCTGCTCAGCGGGAGGTAATACAGTAGGGGGAGTGCTGCTCAGCGTGAAGGTAATACAGTAGAGTGAGTGCTGCTCAGCGTGAGGTAATACAGTAGGGGGAGTGCTGCTCAGCGTGAGGTAATACAGTAGAGGGAGTGCTGCTCAGTAGAGGGTGATTCTCAAATGTTTTATGTGTTCTCTCTGAGAGTGTTTAGCACGGGTAGTATGCATATTAAGGAACACCCAGTGACTCAGGGGAGCACTGTAGTATGCATATTAAGGAACACCCAGTGACTCAGGGAGCACTGTAGTATGCATATTGAGGGACACCCAGTGACTCAGGGGAGCACTGTAGTATGCATATTGAGGGACACCCAGTGACTCAGGGGAGTAGCTTTCCATTGGGACACAGAGAGTGGGGTAAACAGTGAGTAAGAGAAATGTATTTGGTAATTGATAGTGTTACTATCATGTTTATCACACTGACACACATTGTGGAGAAATGGTGGGCAATCCAGTCCAGGCTAAGCCATAAATGGTGGGCAGTCCAGGCCAAGCCATAAATGGTGGGCAGGCCAAGCCAAGCCATAAATGGTGGGCAGTCCAGGCCAAGCCATAAATGGTGGGCAGTCCAGGCCAAGCCATAAATGGTGGGCAATCCAGTCCAGGCTAAGCCATAAATGGTGGGCAGTCCAGGCCAAGCCATAAATGGTGGGCAGTCCAGGCCAAGCCATAAATGGTGGGCAGTCCAGGCCAAGCCCTAAATGGTGGGCAATCCAGTCCAGGCTAAGCCATAAATGGTGGGCAGTCCAGGCCAAGCCATAAATGGTGGGCAGTCCAGGCCAAGCCATAAATGGTAGGCAGTCCAGGCCAAGCCATAAATGGTGGGCAGTCCAGGCCAGGCCAAGCCATAAATGGTGGGCAATCCAGTCCAGGCTAAGCCATAAATGGTGGGCAGTCCAGGCCAGCCATAAATGGTGGGCAGTCCAAGCCAAGCCATAAATGCTGGGCAGCCAGGCTAAGCCATAAATGGTGGGCAGTCCAGGCTAAGCCATAAATGGTGGGCAGTCCATGCCAAGCCAAACCATAAATGGTGGGCAGTCCAGGCTAAGCCATAAATGGTGGGCAGTCCAGGCTAAGCCATAAATGGTGGGCAGTCCAGGCTAAGCCCATAAATGGTGGGCAGTCCAGGCCAAGCCATAAATGGTGGGCAGTCCAGGCCAAGCCATAAATGGTGGGCAGGCCAAGCCCAAGCCATAAATGGTGGGCAGGCCAAGCCAAGCCATAAATGTGGGCAGTCCAGGCTAAGCCATAAATGGTGGGCAGTCCAGGCTAAGCCTATAAGCCTGAGAATTCAGACTGATATTGTTTGTAACCATGGTGAACCACAGCAGCTAGATGGCTACAATAGACCAGGTCAGGGGGGAAGGGGGGGAGGCAGGGGGGAGGAGAGAGAGAGAGGGGGGGGCTGGGTGAGGGGAGGAAGTGCAGGAAGAGAGAGCTTGGGGGAGGGGAGGGAGGGAGCAGAGAGGCGGGTGAAGAGAGCTAGGGGGAGGGGAAGGCGGAGGAAGAGAGAGAGAGAGAGAGAGAGAGAGAGAGAGAGAGAGAGAGAGAGAGGAGAGAGAGACCAGAGAGAGAGACTGGGAGAGGAGAGCTAAGGGGTGGATGAGAGAGTGGAAGCGGGGGAGGGAGATGAAGAGATATTAAAATGTGACAAGGAAACAAAACAGAAAAGGAGAGAACAGAAATTAAACAGGGAGAGGCGGTTAGTTTATTGCCAAGGACACTGACTGACTGTAGACACACACACACACACACACACACACACACACACACACACACACACACACACACACACACACACACACACACACACACACACACACCACACACACCACACACAACACACACACACACACACACAAGCACAAGCACACACACTGCTACTGTTCTCTCTCTGGTGGTGCTAAAATATGCAGGTTACTTAGACTAATCACTTGTTTCTTTTTCCTCGTTGTTATTTAAACATCCCACCCTTTCTCTCTTGTTTCTAATTTCCTCATGTCTTCTCTTTTCCCTTTCCAATGTGTCAAGTAATTATCTTTTTTGTTTTCTCATTATTAGTTGAGTCTAATTGTGTTGCTGTCCTGGGGGCTCTGTGGGGTGTGTTGTGTTTGTGAACAGAGCCCCAGGGACCAGCTTGCTGAGGGGATTCTTCTCCAGGTTCATCTCTCTGTAGGTGATGGCTTTGTCATGGAAGTTTTGGAATCGCTTCCTTTTAGGTGGTTGTAGAATTTAACGTCTCTTTTCTGGATTTTTGATAATTGGAGGGTATCGGCCTAATTCTGCTCTGCATGCGTTAGTTGGTGTTTTTATATGTTCACAGAGGATATTTTTGCAGAATTCTGCATGCAGTCTCTCAATTTGGTGTTTGTCCCATTTGGTGAATTCTTGGATGGTGAGCGGACCCCAGACTTCACACCATAAGGGCAATTGGTTCTATAACTGATTTCAAGTCTTAAAAAGCCAATTTGACATTTTCTCGATTCTGCTGTTAATGATAATGCAGAGGATTTCCCCCAAGGTTGCCCTTGACGCATATCCCACAGTAGTTATTTGGGTAAAATTTGTCTCCACTTTTGTGGATTGGGGTGATCCGTCCTTGGTTACAAAAAAATTTGAGGATGATGTTTAAAGAGTTTAAGCCAATTGGAATTGTGACTCGTTTCAGGAAACTAGTCACATGTTACGCGTCACTACTTCACAGGAGAGCCATTTTGAACGTAAACTAAAAAAAAATGTTTTTATCAGGACGCATGGTTCTCGACCTTCGTCTCTCTCGAGGTCCGTACGGGAGTTGCAGCAATGGACAAGACTGTAACTACCAATTGGATATCACAATATTGGGGATAAAAGGGGTCAAAAATACAGCAATGCCTTTTGAAACATGTTAACTTTCATGTGCCTTAATAAACAAACTTGTATGCCATCTGTAATACAAATAAATTGTTACATTTACAAACCTAGTTAGTTTAGGCACGGGAAAAAGTCAGTAACCTTCCCGCTAGCCATGATGGCTGAGATAATGGATAAGCTGGAGATGGTGAGAGATGAGTTTGGATTGGTCTGTCATGTAGCACCTTCTGTCTATTTGACCTCGTCAGTATGTCTAGGTGAGCCTGTCTAACACAGCTTTTTTTTAAAGATATCATGTAGTAGAACTGCATAAGTGTTGCTCTCCACTTTCTGGAGGACCCAGTTTTGAAATCAGTGGAATTAGAGTATGATAGCTAATGAGATGGAGAAAATTCTGGCGTTTTATTACAAATTTGCAGATGGAGTCAAAAAGAGAACACGCAGAAGGCTGTTGTATGAAACATTTGTCTCCGGATTACATCTTCAAACTAAAGGGCAGCCATGGCATCCATGACAGAGAGGGATAAGCGTCCATCCATGTATGTCATATGTCCATGTAAGATAGTCTAGCTAGCTAACATTCAACCTGGTCTGTTAGCTACCTGCAGATTCATGCAGGGTAGTAAAGTCATGAGTTGGGATTATGGTTCATTGTTTAGCTAGCTAGCTAGCTAGCTACATGTCTAAACAATAGACACCACTATGCAAGTAAGGATTTTAATAGAATGTTTATGTCACTTTGACATCTGTCGATAGACGTAGCTGGTAAATTCTCTCTGGCTATCTACTCCGATTTCAGAGCAATCTCGTCTGTGCACCAGAGAGCAGAATAACTGATGAATTTACGAACGCTCAACACCCTTTGAATATGGCCCTGTCAGTAAAAGTGTAAATAAATTGTTGCCAGCAGCACAGTTGCAGTCACCAACACTCTGGATAACATAAAAACAGCCTAACCAGCTCTGCTAGGACGAATAAAGCTGTTCTCTTACTTGTCTGGAATTAGCTAGCCAACTTTAGCCAGTTAGCTTGGGTGCTTGACTGCCGTTGTGAGGTCAGAACGCTCGGATCAACCATACTCCTCAGCCAGAGCATCCAGCGTGCACTCTAAATGCTCCGAAAGCAAAACTCTCTGAATTTACGAACGCCCAGAGCGCACTCTGAGCACTCTCTGGCACTCCAGAGTGAATTTACGAACACACTCGAAGTACAAACCAGCCTTTAGTCTTGAAATCTTGGTTGTTTACTACATGACCTCACATGTGATTCCTTAAAGAGATGGTGGAGCTACGGCTTAAGAGGGTGTGAACCATGCTGAATAGGTGTTGACAAAGAAGAGCTCTCCAGTAGGTACCAAAACATTCAAGGGCCATTTTCTCAAAAGTGAGGTTACCAAGTTTATCAACTTTCAAAGCAGAATTACTTTCCCATTGTTCCTCAACTGCAGTGTATGATATACCATTTATAGCTCTGAGTCTCTACTTGTTATCCAAGGTAAGAAAACATTTGCTGTGATCTGATAGCGGTGTGAGTGGGCTGACTGTAAACACTCTAAAAGACTGGTTTGAGGTCAGTGATAAAAGTAGTCTACAGTACTACTGCCAAGAGATGAGCTATAGGTTTACAGTGGATTCAGAAAGTATTCAGACCCCTTGACTTTTCCCACATTTTGTTGTTACAGCCTTATTCTAAATTATTAAGTTATTTTTTCTTAATCTGTCACGGCCGTCTAAGGAAGAAGTGGACCCAAAACGCGGCGGAGTTCGGGTTCGTCATATTTAATTAAACGAACACTATGCAATTTACACAAACAACAAAAACTGACAGCCAACACAGTCCTGTCAGGTACAAGCACAATGACATGAACAATTACCCACAAACCCACAAGGCAAAGTAGGCAACTTATGTGTGACTCCCAATCAGCCACAACCCTCTACAGCTGTGCCTGATTGGAAGTCACACGGCCAAAATTAATGAAACAATAAAAACCACACAGACTCTTCTGCCATGTCCTGACCCAACTACACCCTCTACTGGTCAGGACGTGACAGTACCCCCCCCCCCCTCAAAGGTTGCATACACCCGAAATGCACCTACACAAAACACAGAAAATCCCCAACAAAAATAAACACCTAAACAATAAGGGAGGGAAGGGAGGGTGGCTGCCGTCACCGACGGCACTGTGCTACACCCCCCTCCCCAACCCACCTATATCAGGAGGTGGCTCCGGTTCTGCCGTTCCGGCAGTCCGGGCCACTCTGGCAGCTCAGGACAGTCTGACCAGTCTGGCAGCTCGGGACAGTTCTGGGCAGTCTGGCAGTTCGGGGCAGTCGTGGCCAGTCTGGCAGCTCGGGGCAGTCTGGCAGCTCGGGACAGTCTGGGCAGTCTGGCAGCTCGGGACAGTCTGGGCAGTCTGGCAGCTCGGGACAGTCTGGGCAGTCTGGCAGCTCGGGACAGTCTGGGCAGTCTGGCAGCTCGGGACAGTCTGGGCAGTCTGGCAGCTCGGGACAGGTTTGGCAGCTCGGGACAGTCTGGGCAGTCTGGCAGCTCGGGACAGTCTGGGCAGTCTGGCAGCTCGGGACAGTCTGGGCAGTCTGGCAGCTCGGGACAGTCTGGGCAGTCTGGCCACTCCGGCAGTTCAGGGGCAGTCTGGCCACTCCGGCAGTTCAGGGCAGTCTGGCCACTCCGGCAGTTCAGGGCAGTCTGGCCACTCCGGCAGTTCAGGGCAGTCTGGCCACTCCGGCAGAGTTCATCGCAGTCTGGCCACTCCGGCAGTTCATCGCAGTCTGGCAACTCCGGCAGTTCAGGGCAGTCTGGCCACTCCGGCAGTTCAGGGCAGTCTGGCCACTCCGGCAGTTCAGGGCAGTCTGGCCACTCCGGCAGTTCAGGGCAGTCTGGCCACTCCGGCAGTTCAGCGCAGTCTGGCCACTCCGGCAGTTCAGCGCAGTCTGGCCACTCCGGCAGTTCAGCGCAGTCTGGCGACTCCGGCAGTTCAGTGCAGTCTGGCCACTCCGGCAGTTCAGCGCAGTCTGGCCACTCCGGCAGTTCAGCGCAGTCTGACCTCTCTGGCGACTGTTGACTGGCGGGCAGCTCTGACGACTGTTGACTGGCGGGCAGCTCTGACCGACTGTTGACTGGCGGGCAGCTCTGGTGATGGTTGACTGGCGGGCAGCTCTGACGACTGTTGACTGGCGGGCAGCTCTGACGACTGTTGACTGGCGGGCAGCTCTGGCGACTGTTGACTGGCGGGCAGCTCCTGCCCCGTCACACAGCCCTTGTGCCCCCCCCTAAAAAATTATTGGGGGTGCCTCTCGGTCTCCCAGTCCTTGCCAGCCTTCTTCCGCTGCTTGGTCCTGTGAAGGGTGGGTAATTCTGTCACGGCCGTCTAGGAAGAAGTGGACCAAAATGCGGCGGGAGTTCGGGTTCGTCATATTTAATTAAACGAAACACTATGCAATTTACAAAACAACAAAAACTGACAGCCAACACAGTCCTGTCAGGTACAGCACAATGACATGAAACAATTACCCACAAACCCACAAGGCAAAGTAGGCAACTTATGTTGACTCCCAATCAGCCACAACCCTCTACAGCTGTGCCTGATTGGAAGTCACGCGGCCAAAATTAATGAAACAATAAAAACCACACAGACTCTTCTGCCACGTCCTGACCCAACTACACCCTCTACTGGTCAGGACGTGACATCATCAATCTACACACAATAACCGATAATGACAAAGCAAAAACAGTTTTTTAGAAATATTAGCAAATGTATACAAATATTTTTTTACATAAGTATTCAGACCCTTTGCTATGAGACTCGAAATTGGTCTTAGGTGCATCCTGTTTCCATTGATCATCCTTAAGATGTTTCTACAACTTGATTGGAGTCCACCTGTAGTAAATTTAAGTTAATTGGACATGATTTGAAAGGCACACACTGTCTATATAAGGTCCCACAGTTGTCAGATCAAAAACCAAGCCATGAGGTCAAAGGAATTGTGCATAGAGCTCCGAGACAGGATTGTGTCATATTGTCTGGGCTTAAAGATGGAGGAAGCCTATATCTATATCCTCCAGGGGCTCAAACCCCCTGACTTTTTCAACATTTTTTTAATGTTACACCATGCACCTTGCGACCGTGTCAGCATGCACTGCGTCCGGACCGGATCAAAAGTAAAAGTAGTTGCTAAAATATACTTAAGTATCAAAAGTAAAATAATAAATCATTTTAAATAAACTTCTCAGTTTTTTAGAAACTCAGAGTAGTTTCTATCCAAATATATTAATATATATTCTAGTTTCTGGGCCAGAGTAGTAACCTTTTCAAATTGGGTGACGTTTTTCATCCGGCGTGAAAAACCCCCTAGCCCCAACAGGGTAAGCAAACACTTGGCACATTTTTGTATTTTTTATTTATTTACGGATAGCCAGAGGCACACTCCAACAGTCAGACATCATTTACAAACGAAGCATGTGTTTAGTGAGTCCTCCAGATCAGAGGCAGTAGGGATGACCAGGATGTTTGTTTAGTGAGTCCTCCAGATCAGAGGCAGTAGGGATGACCAGGGATGTTCTCTGTTTAGTGAGTCCTCCAGATCAGGCAGTAGGGGTGAAAAGGGATGTTCTCTGTTTAGTGAGTCCTCCAGATCAGAGGCAGTAGGGATGACCAGGGATGTTCTCTGTTTAGTGAGTCCTCCAGATCAGAGGCAGTAGGGATGACCAGGGGTTCTCTGTTTAGTGAGTCCTCCAGATCAGAGGCAGTAGGGGTGATAAGGGATGTTCTCTGTTTAGTGAGTCCTCCAGATCAGAGGCAGTAGGGATGACCAGGGATGTTCTCTGTTTAGTGAGTCCTCCAGATCAGAGGCAGTAGGGATGACCAGGGATGTTCTCTGTTTAGTGAGTCCTCCAGATCAGAGGCAGGAGGGGTGAAAAGGGATGTTCTCTGTTTAGTGAGTCCTCCAGATCAGAGGCAGAGTAGGGATGACCAGGGATGTTCTCTGTTTAGTGTGTGAATCAGACCATGTTCCTGTCCTGCTAAACATTCAAAAAGTAACAAGTACTTTTGGGTGTCAGGGGAAAATGTATGGAGTAAAAAGTACATTATTTTCTTTAGGAATGTAGTGAAGTAAAAATAAAGTTGTCAAAATTGTAAATAGGAAAGTAAAGTACAGATACCCCAAAAAACTACTTAAGTAGTACTTTTAAAGTATTTTTACTGAAGTACTTTACACCGCTGCTTATGGGAGAGATGTACATTCAATTCTCAGGCAATTTTTTGGCAACAGCTCTGATGTACATTCCTGCAGTCAGCATGCCAATTGCACGCTCCTTCAAAACATGAGACATCTGTGGCATTGTGTTGTGACCCCCAGCACCTGTGTAATGATCATGCTGTTTAATCAGCTTCTTGATATGCCACGCCTGTCATGTGGATGGATTATCTTGGCAGAGGAGAAATGCTCACTAAGGGATGTAAAACATTTCTGCACAACATTTGAGAGAAATAAGCTTTTGTGCATAATGGAACATTTCTGTGATCTTTTATTTCAACTCATGAAACATGCGATCAAACCTTACATGTTGCCTTATATTTTAGTTCATTGTATGTGTATCTCTATGGGGTTAAAGGTGTCTGCTCGGGCTAACGACAGGATAAGGGAAGAGGAGAGGAGGGGAGGGAGAGAGCGGGTGAGGGTTGCCAGGGGGAGAGAGAGGGTGAGGGTTGCCAGGGGGAGGGAGAGAGACGATTTAAATCACCTGGTTGCTGCAGGTTATTAACAATCCACACAGTCTGGCTTCTATTCCAGGTCCCTGGTGTCTAGCAGCTTCTATTCCAGGTCCCTGGTGTCAACCAGCTTCTATTCCAGGTCCCTGGTGTCAAGCAGCTTCTATTCCAGGTCCCTGGTGTCTAGCAGCTTCTATTCCAGGTCCCTGGTGTCTAGCAGCTTCTATTCCAGGTCCCTGGTGTCAACCAGCTTCTATTCCAGGTCCCTGGTGTCAAGCAGCTTCTATTACAGGTCCCTGGTGTCTAGCAGCTTCTATTCCAGGTCCCTGGTGTCAAGCAGCTTCTATTACAGGTCCCTGGTGTCTAGCAGCTTCTATTCCAGGTCGCTGGTGTCAAGCAGCTTCTATTCCAGGTCCCTGGCGTCAAGCAGCTTCTATTCCAGGTCCCTGGTGTCAAGCAGCTTCTATTCCAGGTCCCTGGTGTCTAGCAGTTCTATTCCAGGTCGCTGGTGTCAAGCAGCTTCTATTCCAGGTCCCTGGTGTCTAGCAGCTTCTATTCCAGGTCCCTGGTGTCAAGCAGGTTCTATTCCAGGTCCCTGGTGTCTAGCAGCTTCTATTCCAGGTCCCTGGTGTCAAGCAGCTTCTATTCCAGGTCCTGGTGTCTAGCAGCTTCTATTCCAGGTCGCTGGTGTCAAGCAGCTTCTATTCCAGGTCCCTGGTGTCTAGCAGCTTCTATTCCAGGTCCCTGGTGTCAAGCAGCTTCTATTCCAGGTCCCTGGTGTCTAGCAGCTTCTATTCCAGGTCGCTGGTGTCAAGCAGCTTCTATTCCAGGTCCCTGGTGTCTAGCAGCTTCTATTCCAGGTCCCTGGTGTCAAGCAGCTTCTATTCCAGGTCCCTGGTGTCAAGCAGCTTCTATTCCAGGTCCCTGGTGTCTAGCAGGGACCTCAGTGTTGTGTTGGTCTGTGTTGAGTGTTGGTCTGTGTTGAGTGTTGGTCAGTGTTGAGTGTTGGTCTGTGTTGAGTGTTGGTCTGTGTTAGTCTGCTCAGTCAGACGGCAGCTGTGCATGCTTGCCACCTCCGGTACTTCTGATTAAATTTTTTTATGTTGGTTGCTCAGTATGTATCGTGGTATTACATTATCAAAAGGCTCTCTGTGTGTGGAACACGTCAGTGGTCGTTACTACATTATCAAAAGGCTCTCTGTGTGTGGAACACGTCAGTGTGTCGTTACTACATTATCAAAAGGCTCTGTGTGTGGAACACGTCAGTGTGTCATTACTACATTATCAAAAGGCTCTCGTGTGTGGAACACGTCAGTGTCATTACTACATTATCAAAAGGCTCTCTGTGTGTGGAACACGTCAGTGTGTCGTTACTACATTATCAAAAGGCTCTCTGTGTGTGGAACACGTCAGTGTGTCATTACTACATTATCAAAAGGCTCTCTGTGTGTGGAACACGTCAGTGTGTCATTACTACATTATCAAAAGGCTCTCTGTGTGGAACACGTCAGTGTGTCGTTACTACATTATCAAAAGGCTCTCTGTGTGTGGAACACGTCAGTTTGTCGTTACTACATTATCAAAAGGCTCTGTGGAACACGTCAGTGTGTCGTTACTACATTATCAAAAGGCTCTGTGGAACACGTCAGTGTGTCGTTACTACATTATCAAAAGGCCCTCTGTGTGTGGAACACGTCAGTGTGTCGTTACTACATTATCAAAAGGCTCTGTGGAACACGTCAGTGTGTCGTTACTACATTATCAAAAGGCTCTGTGGAACACGTCAGTGTGTCATTACTACATTATCAAAAGGCTCTCTGTGTGTGGAACACGTCAGTGTGTCGTTACTACATTATCAAAAGGCTCTGTGGAACACGTCAGTGTGTCATTACTACATTATCAAAAGGCTCTGTGGAACACGTCAGTGTGTCATTACTACATTATCAAAAGGCTCTCTGTGTGGAACACGTCAGTGTGTCGTTACTACATTATCAAAAGGCTCTGTGGAACACGTCAGTGTGTCATTACTACATTATCAAAAGGCTCTGTGGAACACATCAGTGTGTCATTACTACATTATCAAACGGCTCTCTGTGTGTGGAACACGTCAGTGTGTCGTTACTACATTATCAAAAGGCTCTGTGGAACACGTCAGTGTGTCATTACTACATTATCAAAAGGCTCTCTGTGTGTGGAACCGTCAGTGTGTCGTTACTACATTATCAAAAGGCTCTGTGGAACACGTCAGTGTGTCATTACTACATTATCAAAAGGCTCTGTGGAACACGTCAGTGTGTCATTACTACATTATCAAAAGGCTCTGTGGAACACATCAGTGTGTCGTTACTACATTATCAAAAGGCTCTGTGGAACACGTCAGTAAAGGTGAGAAGTTCCTCGCTCTGACGCCTCCTTACAGAATGGGATCATGTAAACGATTATACAACGGAGCGCCTTAATTGAAATAGCGTAGCAAACGGTCCTTTCTAACTAGTGGAAGAACCTTTTTGAAGGTGAAAGGGAGAAGAGATGAACATGCTATATGCATACTGATCATGCTAGGGCAATTCAGCCTAATAGGGATCCCCGGTCAAAAGTAGTTTACTATATAAGGAATAGTATGCCGTTTGGAATGAACCCCCCCTTTTCTCTTTCATATCTAGAGCCCTGAGACGTCTCTGCTCTGCAACGTAAATTAAAGATGAACCTCTCTCTCTCTCTCTCAGTCCTCTACTCCCTCCGTGTCCTCATCCAGAACATCATTATGTTGTGTTTTGAAAGTGAAATGATATTCAATTTATTCAATATATTGGTTGATAAAACCAGCTTGCAGTATACAGATAAGCCTCTGGACTTCGGGGTAGGAGGGAGGAGAGTGCACTATGCAGCAACAGTACACGTGGTTTTGTTCTAATAAGTTTTACTGCAAGAGGAGAAACAAATCAAGTCCGTAGTGTTACAGCTAGTCTGGTTCCCAGATGTGTTGTCCTGTTCTGTAGTCTGGTTCCCAGATGTGTTGTCCTGTTCTATAGTCTGGACCCTGATGTGTTGTCCTGTTCTATAGGCTGGTCCCAGATGTGTTGGCCCGTTCTGTAGTCTGGTCCCAGATGTGTTGGCCCGTTCTGTAGTCTGGTCCCAGATGTGTTGGCCCGTTCTGTAGTCTGGTCCCAGATGTGTTGTCCTGTTCTATAGTCTGGTCCCAGATCTGTTGTCCCGTTCTGTAGTCTGGTCCCAGATCTGGTTGTGCTCTTGCCAGCTGTGTTGTTGTCATTGTCAAACAAAATGTGACAGTCAGTGACAAGGAGTTGGCATGATAGCACAGACGGACTGAGTGGTTTACAGTAGCGTAGCTTCTATAATGAGGCTACTACTGGTCCATCTCCTGGTCCTGGTGTTTCTCCTGGTCCTTCTCCTGGTCCTTCTCCTGGTCCTGGTCCTTCTCCTGGTCCTGGTCCTTCTCCTGGACCTTCTCCTGGTCCTTCTCCTGGTCCTGGTTCTTCTCCTGGTCCTTCTCCTGGTCCTTCTCCTGGTCCTGGTTCTTCTCCTGGTCCTTCTCCTGGTCCTTCGCCTGGTCCTGGTCCTTCTCCTGGTCCTGGTCCTCTCCTGGTTCTTCTCCTTCTCCTGGTCCTGGTCCTCTCCTGGTTCTTCTCCTTCTCTTGGTCCTGGTCCTTGTCCTGGTCCTTCTCCTGGTCCTTCTCCTGGTCCTTCTCCTGGTCCTGGTCCTTCTCCTGGTCCTTCTTCTGGTCCTTCTGTTCTAGTGTTCATGTTATATCTATATTTCAGAGTCACTGTTGGCAGACAACACTTTCTATTTACTTTCATACATGAAGGGAACATTTTGGCATTTGCTGTATGATCAATGAGAAACTCCATATTGCAAATGTACGGTCCCTTACTAGACGTCCGCGAATGTTTGTAAAATTTGTGGACGGCGGGGCCGTGCACTGGGGCCAGATCTTCCGGGAAGTCATCGAACAAAGTCTCTCGGACATTCGATTTCCGTTTTATAAAATGCTCAAATTTTGTTGTTTTTTCCGCTGTCCCGGTAAATTCCAGCAGATGGCGAATGGAATCTTATTGCAAATGTACAAACATCACCAATCACGACGTGGCCGTTTCTCCTAAATGGAAAAGACTTCGAAGATGAAACTTGGTGAGCATTGGTTTGGCATAATGGGCAGTTGGCCCCGATCAAGATGGCGTCGAGGCCTCAACGCTTTTTGAGTTAAGGCCATTTTTCTGGGATTAAAGGTAAAAAGGTAAAAAACGAAAATAGAGCGCTAATTTGACCGCTTCACGTCAAAGTACATGAACCTACGGTGTCAGAGAAAAAGAACCAGACATTCAGCTATTGTAATTTAACCTGTCTGGGCTAGGGGGCAGTATTGAGAATTTTGGAAAAAATATGTTCCCATTTTTAACCCTCCTACACCAACTCAGAAGCTAGAATATGCATATTATTGTTCAGGTTTGGATAGAAAACACTCTGAATTTTCTACAACTGTTTGAATGGTGTCTGTGAGTATAACAGAACTCCTATGGCAGGCAAAAACCTGACAAGGTTTCAAGCAGGAAGTACCCTGTCTGACAAGGAGTCGTGCGTCTTGCATCTTTTTATTGAAAAGTAAGGATCTTAGCTGTAACGTGACAATTCCCAGGGCTCCAATAGGCTCTCAGAGCCCGCGAAAAACCTGAAGGTTTACGAGGGAGCCTCAGGTTGAAACAGATTATCGCCTTTTGTAAGTGGATGCTCAGAGGACCTTTGAATGAGGCGCGTGCACGAGTCGCTCCCGAGGAGAAATTTTATTCGGCTGTTTAGGCTCAATGCATACTCCCGGTCGGAATATTATCACTTCTCTACGACATAAATGGCATAAAAATTGGTTTTAAACAGCGGTTGACATGCTTCGAAGTACGGTAATGGAATATTTAGACATTTTTGACACGCCAATGCGCCATGCGCGGGACTGTGAAGAAGCATTCTAGAACTCACGAACAAAACGTCGCTGTTTGGATATAACGATGGATTATTTGGGACCAAACCAACATTTGTTATTGAAGTAGAAGTCCTGGCAGTGTATTCTGATGAAGAACAAGCAAGGTAAGAACATTTTTCTTATAGGAAATGTGATTTTGGTGGAGGCTGACCTGGGTGGGTATCTAAATAGCTAGCCCTGTAATGCCGGGCTATGTACTTAGATTATTGCAAAATGTGCTTCATCCGAAAAGCTATTTTAAAATCGGACATATCGAGTGCATAGAGGAGTAATGTATCTATAATTCTTAAAATAATTGTTATGCTTTTTGTGAACGTTTATCGTGAGTAATTTAGCAAACTGTTAGTAAATTCAACGGAAGTTTGCCGGGGGTTATGCGTTTTCTGAACGTCACATGCTAATGCAAAAAGCTGTTTTTTGATATAAATATGAACTTGATTGAACAGACATGCATGTATTGTATAACACAATGTCCTAGGTGTGTCATCTGATGAAGATCATCAAAGGTTAGTGCTGCATTTAGCTGTGGTTTGGGTTTGTGTGACATTATATGCTAGCTTGAAAAATGGCTGTCTGATTTTTTCTGGCTGGGCACTCTGCTGACATAATCTAATGTTTTGCTTTCGTTGTAAAGCCTTTTTGAAATCGGACAGTGGGGTTAGATTAACGAGATTCTTGTCTTTAAATAGCTGTAAAATAGTCATATGTTTGAGAAATTGAAGTAATAGTATTTCTAACGATTCAAAAATCGCGCCACTGGAATTTCAGTAGCTGTTACGTAGGTGGGACGAAATCGTCCCACATACCCCAGAGAGGTTAAGAGAAATCGTACAATGTACAATTGGTGATGTTCAAAAGAAAAGAAAAGCTCTCACACACACACACACACACACACACACACACACACACACACCACACACACACACACACACACACACACACACACAGCAAGGATGGAATGACACAGTGTGGGGCTTAAAGACACACAGAGCCTGCAATGGCATTACCATAATCTCTAGGCAGTGCCGAGTTCAATGAGATGCCCGCTTGACCAAAGCTCGCTCGGTCTGAGCGCAGAGAACGTGAAAAAAGTAGGCCCATAATGAAGCCTGGCCCTAAATTTCAGGTGCTTTTGGGGGACAGCGGAGGAACCGTTAGGGTTAGAAGCACAATTCGACCTCAGGAATGTTCCTGAGGTCCTCCCGATCTGTGCAAACCTTGACCATGTGGCATTAATCCTTAAACAGTGATAGACCATCACCAAATTGACATTCTGAAATCAACACCAACGAGCGATGGAGAGGAACCAGAATCACTGCCCGGCCATCCCGAGTTCATCGGCCAGTCAATTTTGCATTTCTGCAGTATTTTTGAGCATGTCATATTCGTGATGCTAAATGCCCATTGAAACATATTGCAAATGGATAGTACGTTTGCAATAAGATTCAACATTGAAAAAACAACAAATGGACATGATGAAATCAACATAACGAGCGATCGAGAGGAACCACTTTCACTGCCTGGCCATCCCGAGTTCATCAGGCCAGTCAATTTTGCATTTCTGTAGTATTTTTGAGCATGTTAAATTCGTGATACTAAATGCCCATTGAAACATATTTCAAATGGACAGCCGTGCTCCTGGTGATTGGAATGCGTTACCAGGAGCGCATATTTAAATGGTTTTTAATGCCTTTAGGAGGGTGCAAGGGGTCTACGGTTGGGTAGGGAGCACCCCCCACCCGTGCCCATTCAATAGGGGGCCCCTGGTCATTTTGGACGTTTTTAAAAAAATGGTTAAAAAACAACTGAATCCCACATCTCCTCATCATACATGACAAATAGACCATCTAGGTTGATTCGTGGCTTAACATAGGGCTATATTCATTTGGGCAGTATAATGCCATTTGGACATGGTTCACTGACTTTTGGGTTTGGAAACCAACTTCCTATGATTATACATGGAAAATGGACATTAACACCCTGATTTGGCACTTTCAATAGTTTCATATTGCATTTGGACATTTCTTATGGCATTTGGCAAAAAAAAGAAGTGACTTTTGACTTCGACTTTTGACTTCCTATGATATTTATATTGCAAAGGACAAAACATCCTGATTTGGCACGTTCATACTTTCATATTGCATTTGGACATTCTTATGGCATCTG
>NC_042986.1:43682507-43695007 GCF_901001165.1 Salmo trutta
CACCTCCAGTATCCCTGTCCCCTGTCCCCTATACATATCTACCTCCACACTCCAGTCCCGTCCCCGAAGGTAAAAATCTGTTCTGCTCCTGAAAAGGCAGTTAACTCCCTGTACCCGGTAGGCCATCATTATAAATAATTTTGAACTTAATAACTGACTTGCCTAGTTAATAAGGTATGGTATTACTGTATTAGTATGGTATTAACTGACCCTGTATATAGTATGGTATTATCTGTATATAGTATGGTATTCTGACCCTGTATATAGTATGGTATTAACTGATCCTGTATAGTATGGTATTAACTGATCTGTATATATTGGTATTAACTGTATAGTATGGTATTATCTGACCCTGTATATAGTATGGTATTAACTGGTCCTGTATATAGTATGGTATTAACTGACCCTGTATATAGTATGGTATTAACTGTATATAGTATGGTATTAACTGACCCTGTATATAGTATGGTATTAACTGATCCTGTATATAGTTGGTATTAACTGACCCTGTATATAATATGGTATTAACTGACCCTGATATAGTATGGTATTAACTGTATATAGTATGGTATTAACTGACCCTGTATATAGTATGGTATTAACTGTATATAGTATGGTATTAACTGACCCTGTATATAGTATGGTATTAACTGACCCTGTATATATAGGTATTACTGACCCTGTATATAGTATGGTATTAACTGATCCTGTCTATAGTATGGTATTAACTGTATATAGTATGGTATTAACTGTATATATGGTATTAACTGACCCTGTATATAGTATGGTATTAACTGACCCTGTATATAGTATGGTATTAACTGACCCTGTCTATAGTATGGTATTAACTGGTCCTGTATATAGTGGTATTAACTGTATATAGTATGGTATTAACTGTATATAGTATGGTATTAACTGTATATAGTATGGTATTAACTGTATATAGTATGGTATTAACTGTATATAGTATGGTATTAACTGTATATAGTATGGTATTAACGACCCTGTATATAGTATGGTATTAACTGATCCTGTATATTATTATTAACTGACCCTGTATATAGTATGGTATTAACTGACCCTGTCTATAGTATGGTATTAACTGGTCCTGTATATAGTATGGTATTAACTGTATATAGTATGGTATTAACTGACCCTGTATATAGTATGGTATTAACTGTATATAGTATGGTATTAACTGTATATAGTATGGTATTAACTGACCCTGTATATAGTATGGTATTAACTGTATATAGTATGGTATTATCTGGCCCTGTATATAGTATGGTATTAACTGATCCTGTATATAGTATGGTATCAACTGATCCTGTATATAGTATGGTATTAACTGACCCTGTATATATATGTATTAACTGACCCTGTATATAGTATGGTATTAACTGACCCTGTATATAGTATGGTATTAACTGACCCTGTATATAGTATGGTATTAACTGACCCTGTATATATATGGTATTAACTGACCCTGTATATAGTATGGTATTAACTGACCCTGTATATAGTATGGTATTAACTGACCCTGTATATAGTATGGTATTAACTGTATATAGTATGGTATTAACTGACCCTGTATATAGTATGGTATTAACTGTATATAGTATGGTATTAACTGACCCTGTATATAGTATGGTATTAACTGTCTATAGTAGGTATTAACTGGTCCTGTATATAGTATGGTATTAACTGTATATAGTATGGTATTAACTGACCCTGTATATAGTATGGTATTAACTGTATATAGTATGGTATTAACTGTATATAGTATGGTATTAACTGACCCTGTATATAGTATGGTATTAACTGACCCTGTATATAGTATGGTATTAACTGTATATAGTATGGTATTAACTGTATATAGTATGGTATTAACTTATCCTGTATATAGTATGGTATTAACTGTATATAGTATGGTATTATCTGACCCTGTATAGTATGGTATTAACTGGTCCTGTAATATATGGTATTAACTGACCCTGATATAGTATGGTATTAACTGTATATAGTATGGTATTAACTGTATATATATGGTATTAACTGTATATAGTATGGTATTAACTGTATATAGTATGGTATTAACTGACCCTGTATATAGTATGGTATTAACTGACCCTGTATATAGTATGGTATTAACTGTATATAGTATGGTATTAACTGACCCTGTATATAGTATGGTATTAACCTGACCCTGTATATAGTATGGTATTAACTGTATATAGTATGGTATTAACTGATCCTGTATATAGTATGGTATTAACTGACCCTGTATATAGTATGGTATTAACTGTATATAGTATGGTATTAACTGACCCTGTATATAGTATGGTATTAACTGATCCTGTATATAGTATGGTATTAACTGTATATAGTATGGTATTAACTGACCCTGTATATAGTATGGTATTAACTGACCCTGTATATAGTATGGTATTAACTGATCCTGTATATAGTATGGTATTACTGACCCTGTATATATGGTATTAACTGACCCTGTATATAGTATGGTATTAACTGTATATAGTATGGTATTAACTGACCCTGTCTATAGTATGGTATTAACTGACCCTGTATATAGTATGGTATTAACTGTATAGTATGGTATTATCTGATCCTGTATATAGTATGGTATTAACTGTATAGTATAGGTATTAACTGAATATTATGGTATTAACTGTATATAGTATGGTATTAACTGACCCTGTATATAGTATGGTATTAACTGTATATATATGGTATTAACTGTATATAGTATGGTATTAACTGTATATAGTATGGTATTAACTGACCCTGTATATAGTATGGTATTAACTGACCCTGTATATAGTATGGTATTAACTGGTCCTGTATATAGTATGGTATTAACTGATCCTGTATATAGTATGGTATTAACTGTATATAGTATGGTATAACTGTATATAGTATGGTATTAACTGACCCTGTATATAGTATGGTATTAACTGACCCTGTATATAGTATGGTATTAACTGACCCTGTATATATGGTATTAACTGTATATAGTATGGTATTAACTGTATATAGTATGGTAACTGTTATAGTATGGTATTAACTGTATATAGTATGGTATTAACTGACCCTGTATATAGTATGGTATTAACTGTATATAGTATGGTATTAACTGATCCTGTATAGTATGGTATTAACTGGTCCGTATATAGTATGGTATTAACTGGTCCTGTATATAGTATGGTATTAACTGATCCTGTATAAGTATGGTATTAACTGACCCTGTATATAGTATGGTATTAACTGTATATAGTATGGTATTAACTGTATATAGTATGGTATTAACTGATCCTGTATATAGTATGGTATTAACTGGTCCTGTATATAGTATGGTATTAACTGGTCCTGTATATAGTATGGTATTAACTGATCCTGTATATAGTATGGTATTAACTGTATATAGTATGGTATTAACTGTATATAGTATGGTATTAACTGTATATAGTATGGTATTAACTGTATATAGTATGGTATTAACTGACCCTGTATATAGTATGGTATTAACTGACCCTGTATATAGTATGGTATTAACTGACCCTGTATATAGTATGGTATTAACTGTATATAGTATGGTATTAACTGACCCTGTATATAGTATGGTATTAACTGACCCTGTATATAGTATGGTATTAACTGACCCTGTATATAGTATGGTATTAACTGTATATAGTATGGTATTAACTGACCCTGTATATAGTATGGTATTAACTGACCCTGTATATATGGTATTAACTGACCCTGTATATAGTATGGTATTAACTGTATATAGTATGGTATTAACTGTATATAGTATGGTATTAACTGACCCTGTATATAGTGGTATGAACTGACCCTGTATATAGTATGGTATTAACTGATCCTGTATAGTATGGTATTACTGTATATAGTATGGTATTATCTGACCCTGTATATAGTATGGTATTAACTGTATAGTATGGTATTAACTGACCCTGTATATAGTATGGTATGAACTGACCCTGTATATATATGGTATTAACTGATCCTGTATATAGTATGGTATTAACTGTATATAGTATGGTATTATCTGACCCTGTATATTGTATGGTATTAACTGACCCTGTATATAGTATGGTATTAACTGTATATAGTATGGTATTAACTGACCCTGTATATAGTATGGTATTAACTGTATATAGTATGGTATTAACTGACCCTGTATATAGTATGGTATGAACTGACCCTGTATATAGTATGGTATTAACTGATCCTGTATATAGTATGGTATAACTGACCCTGTATATAGTATGGTATTAACTGTATATAGTATGGTATTAACTGACCCTGTATATAGTATGGTATTAACTGACCCTGTATATAGTATGGTATTAACTGTATATAGTATGGTATTAACTGTATATAGTATGGTATTAACTGACCCTGTATATAGTAAAGAGACGTCCTCTCATTGTCAACTGCGTGTATTTTCAGTCTTTAGACCATAATTAGTTATACTATGAGGACAGGGGGGGCTGATCCTAGAGCAGCAGAATGTTTTTGAATGCAGGCCCAGATCTGTCGGTTGCTCTACCCATGATACCTTGGAATCAGTAGAGATCCTTCTGGTGAAGGACTTCTCCTCTACTCGTCTCGCGATTCATACGCATGGTATGAATCGGCGTAGGCCCGCTGTCGGCGTAGGCCCGCTGTCGCGTAGGCCCGCAGTCGGCGTAGGTCCGCTGTCGGCGTAGGCCCGCTGCTGGCGTAGGCCCGCTGCTGTCGGCGTAGGCCCGCTGTCGGCGTAGGCCCGCTGCTGTCGGCGTAGGCCCGCAGTCGGCGTAGGTCCTGTCGGCGTAGGCCCGCTGTCGGCGTAGGTCCGCTGTCGGCGTAGGTCCGCTGTCGGCGTAGGTCCGCTGTCGGCGTAGGCCCGCTGTCGGCGTAGGCCCGCAGTCGGCGTAGGCCCGCTGCTGTCGGCGTAGGCCCGCTGCTGTCGGCGTAGGCCCGCTGCTGTCGGCGTAGACCCGCTGCTGTCGGCGTAGGCCCGCTGCTGTCGGCGTAGGCCCGCTGCTGTCGGCGTAGGCCCGCTGCTGTCGGCGTAGGCCCCTGATGGTTGCATAGCTCCCACAGCTTAGATCATCTGAACAACAGTAAATATTTTACAGACGCTTCAACCGAAGTTACTTTTGGTCATGTAGTGCTGCTCGTCCAACATCTCATTCCAAAATCATGGGCATTAATATGGAGTTGTTCCCCCCCTTTTGCTGCTATAACAGCCTCTACTCTTCTGGGAAGGCTTTCCACTAAATGTTGGAACATTGCTGCGGGGAATTGCTTCCATTCAACCACAAGAGCATTAATGAGGTTGGGAACTAATGTTGGGCGATTAGGCCTGGCTCGCAGTCGGCGTTCCAATTCATCCCAAAGGTGTTTGATAGGGTTGAGGTCATAGCTCTGTGCAGGCCAGTCAAGTTCTTCCACACTGATCTCAACAAACCATTTCTGTATGGACCTCGCTTTGTGCACGGGGGCATTGTCATGCTGAAACAGGAAAGGGCCTTCCCCAAACTGTTGCCACAAAGTTGGAAGGACAGAATCGTCTAGAATCTCATTGTATCCCGTAGCGATACAATTTCCCTTCACCGGAACTAAGGGGCCTAGCTCGAACCATGAAAAACGGCTCCAGACCATAATTCCTCCTCCACCAAACTTTACAGTTGGCACTGTGCATTCGGGCAGGTAGCGTTCTCCTGGCATCCTCCAAACCCAGATTAGTCCGTTGGACTGCCAGATGGTGAAGCGTGATTCATCACTCCGAGAACGCGTTTCCACTGCTCCATAGTCCAATGGCGTTGACCTTTACACCACTCCAGCCGACGCTTGGTATTGCGCATGGTGATCTTAGGCTTGTCTCTGGCTGCTCGGCCAGGGAAATCCATTTCATGAAGCTCCCAACGAAGTTCTTGTGCTGACATGGTTTCCAGAGGCAGTTTGGAACTCGGCAGTGAGTGTTGCTACCAAGGACAGACGATGTTTACGCTCTACGCGCTTCAGCACTCGCCGATCCCTTCTGTGAGCTTGCCGCAATCACCATCACACTGCCCTATCCCATCTAGACGAGGAAAACTTACAGTACCAGTCAAACATTTGGACACAGCTACTCATTCCAGGGTTTTTCTTTATTTTTACTATTTTCTACATTGTATAATAATAGTGAAGACATCAACTATGAACTAAGATATGAATAACATCAACTATGAAATAACATATGGAATCATGTAGTGAACAAATCAAATGTATTTGAGATTCTTCAAATTAGCCACCCTTTGCCTTGATGACTGCATCGCACACTCTTGGCATTCTCTCAACCAGCTTCATGAGGTAGTCACCTGGAATGCATTTCAATTAACATGTGTGCCTTGTTAAAAGTTAATTTGTGGAATTTCTTTCCTTCTAAATTCATACGACACCAATCCCGTTAGCGGGATTGAGTTTGACAATAGCCAGTGAAAAATCAGAGTGCCAAATTCAAAACCACAAATCTAATAATTTCAATTTCTCAACATACGACTATTTTACACCATTTTAAAGATACACTTCTCCTGAATCGAACCACGTTGTCCGATTTCAAAAAGGCTTTACAGCGAAAGCAAAACATTAGATTATGTTAGGAAAGTTGACAAAAGTAACCACACAGCCATTTTCCAAGCAACTAGATGCATCAGAAATACCCAAAACACAGCTAAATGAAGCACTAACCTTTGACGATCTTCATCAGATGACACTCCTAGGACATCATGTTACACAATACATGAATTTTGTTTGCTAAAGTTCATATTTATATCCAAAAACAGCATTTTACATTGGCGCGTGACATTCAGAAATATTTTGCCTCCAATACTTCCGGTGAATCAGCACAACAATTTACAAAATAATCATCATAAACGTTGATAAAATATTAAACTGTTATTCAAAGAACTATAGATGAACATCTCCTTTATGCAAAAGCTGTGACAGAATTCAAAAAAGCTTCACGAGGAAAGCACACTGCAATAATCTGAGTACTGCGCTCAGAAAAATACACTAGGCAATACAGACACCCGCCATTTTGGAGTCATCTAAAATTATAAATAGCATTAGAAATATTCACTTACCTTTGATGATCTTCATCAGAAGGCACTTCCAGGAATCCCAGGTCCACAATAAATGTTGTTTTGTTCGATAAAGTCCATAATTTATGTCCAAATACCTCCTTGTTGTTAGCGCGTTCAGTAAGCTACTCCAAATGTAGGAAGCGCGCGGAAAATGTCACGACAAAAAGTAAAAAAGTAATATTTACGTTCGTTCAAACATGTCAAACATTGTAAAGCGTCAATCTTTTGGGCCTTTTTCACTTAGAACTTCAATAATATTCCAACCGGACGATTCCATTGTCTTGAAAAACGTTTGGAACACAGCTACCTCCCCACGTGAATTCGCGCCAATGAACTGATGTCCTTCCTTGAGTCAACAACTTCCCCACCTTCTTGTTCGCTCTCTGTTCACTGCAAAGGCTGAAACAACTTTCTAAAGACCTGTCGACATCTCGTGGAAGCCTTAGGAAGTGCTAAATGAATCCTTAGTCACTGTGTGTTCGATAGGCAATGACTTGGAAAGATTCCACGCATCAGATTTCCACTTCCTGTAGGATTTTTCTCAGGTTTTTGCCTGCCATATGAGTTCTGTTATACTCACAGACACCATTCAAACAGTTTAGAAACTTCAGAGTGTTTCCCAGCCAAATCTACTATAAATATGCAGTATCCTAGCTTCTGAGTTTGAGTAGGGAGGCAGTTTAATATGGGCACGTATTTCATCCGAAAGTGAAATACTGCCCCCTATGCATGGTGTCGTAAGAGGTTATTATACGTTTGAGCCAATCATTTGTGTTGTGACAAGGTAGGGGTGGTATACAGAAGAAGCCCTATTTGGTAAAAGACCAAGTCCATATTATGGCAAGAACAGCTCAAATACAAAGAAAACGACAGTCCATCATTCTTAAGACATTAAGGTCAGTCATCCATAAAAGTGTCAGAACTTTGAAAGTTTCTTCAAGTGCAGTCGCAAAACCATCAAGCTCTATGATGAAACTGTCTCTCATGGGGTCCGGCACAGGAAAGGAAAGACCCAGAGTTACCTCTGCTGTAACAGACACATTCAACATCAGCTGTTCAGAGGGAGACTGAGTGAATCAGGCCTCCATGGTCGAATTGCTGCAAAGAAACCACTGTTAGAGGACCCAATAGAAGAGACTTGCTTGGGCCGAGAAACATTAGCAATGGACATTAGACCGTGGAAATCTGTCCTTTGTCTGATGAATCCAAATTGAGATTTTTGGTTCCAACTGTCGTGTCTTTGTGAGACGCAGTGTAGGCGAATGGATCTCCGCATGTGTGGTTCCCATCGTGAAGCATGGAGGAAGAGGTGTGATGGTGTGTGGGTGCTTCTCCTGTTGACACTGTCTGTGATTTATTTAGAATTCAAGGCACACCTGTTAGGGCTAGGGGGCAGCATTTACACGGCCGGATAAAAAACATACCCGATTTAATCTGGTTACTACTCCTGCCCAGTAACTAGAATATGCATATAATTATTGGCTTTGGGATAGAAAACACCCTAAAGTTTCTAAAAAACTGTTTGAATGGTGTCTGTGAGTATAATAGAACTCATATGGCAGGCAAAAAACCTGAGAAGATTTCATGCAGGAAGTGGCCTGTCTGACAAGGTGTCGTTCTTCTTGGCTCTGTTTATTGAAGAGTGAGGATCTTAGCTGTAACGTGACACTTCCTACGGCTCCCATAGGCTCTCAGAGCCCGGGTAAAAGCTGAACGATATCGAGGTAGCCTCTGGCTGAAAAACATTATCGCATTTGCCAAGTGGCCGATCAAAGGACAAAGGGCTTAGGCGCGTGCCCGAGTCGACCCCATGCTGTATTTTCTTTCGTCTGTTTACCTAATTGCAGATTCCCGGTCGGAATAGTATCGCTTTTTACGAGAAAAATGGCATAAAATTGATTTTAAACAGCGGTTGACATGCTTCGAAGTACGGTAATGAAATATTTAGAATTTTTTTGTCACGAAATGCGCCGTGCGCGTGAAGAAAGTCCTGGGAGTGCATTCTGACGAGAAACCGGAAAGGTAATCAAACTTTTCTAATAGTAAATCGGAGTTTGGTGAAGGCTAAACTTGCTGGTGTCCTAATAGCTAGCCCTGTGATGCCGGGCTATTACTTAGAATATTGCAAAATGTGCTTTCACCGAAAAGCTATTTTAAAATCGGACATATCGAGTGCATAGAGGAGTTCTGTATCTATAATTCTTAAAATAATTGTTATGCTTTTGTGAACGTTTATCGTGAGTAATTTAGTAATTGTTAGTAAATTCGCCGGAAAAGTTGCGGGGGGTAATGCTAGTTTCTGAACGTCACATGCTAATTAAAAAGCTGTTTTTTGATATAAATATGAACTTGATTGAACAAAACATGCATGTATTGTATAACATAATGTCCTAGGTGTGTCATCTGATTGAAGATCATCAAAGGTTAGTGCTGCATTTAGCTGTCTTCTGGGTTTTTGTGACCTTATATGCTAGCTTGAAAAATGGGTGTCTGATTATTTCTGGCTGGGTACTCTGCTGACATAATCTAATGTTTTGCTTTCGTTGGTGAAGCCTTTTTGAAATCGGACAGTGTGGTTAGATTACGAGACGTCTTGTCTTTAAAATGCTGTAAAAATAGTCATATGTTTGAGAAATTGAAGTAATAGCATTTCTAAGGTATTTGAATATCGCCGCCACAGGATTCAACTGGCTGTTACGTAGGTGGGAACGATTTGGTGGTCACCTGCCCTAGAGAGGTTTAACCAGCATGGCTACCACAGCATTCTGCAGCGATACGCCATCCCATCTGTGTGGGCTTAGTTATTGTTTTTCAACAGGACAATTGACCCAACACATCTCCAGGCTGTGTAAGAGCTATTGACCAAGAAGGAGAGTGATGGAGTGCTTGCTTCAGATGAACCTGGCCGCCACAACTCACCTAACCTCAACCAAATTGAGATGGTTTGGGATGAGTTGGACCGCAGAGTGAAGGAAAAGCAGCCAACAAGTGCTCAGCATATGTGGGAACTCCTTCAAGACTGTATGTGATTCCATATGTGTTATTTCATAATTGGGATGTCTTCACTATTATTCTACAAAGTAGAAAAATAGTAAAAATAAAGAAAAACCCTTGAAGGAGTAGATGTGTCCAAACTTTTGACTCGTACTGTATATATTTATACCACGGAATGCAATATTGCTCATCTTAATATTTTATATTTCTTAATTCCATTATTTAACTTTTGAAATTTTGTGTATTGTTAGATATTACTGCACTGCTAGAGCTAGGAAGACAAGAATTTCACTGCTCCCCGCAATAGCATCTGCTAAATATGTGTACATTGTCACGCTCTGACCTCGGAGAGCTGTTTTTCTCTGTTTAGTTAGGTCAGGGTGTGATAGGTGGGTGGGCATTCTATGTTTTGTTTTCTTTGTTTTGGGCCGGGTATGGTTTCCAATCAGAGGCAGCTGTCTATCGTTGTCTCTGATTGGAAGCCATACTTAGGCAGCCTGTTTTTCCCTTTGTTTTTGTGGGTAGTTGCTTTCTGTTTAGTTTGTAAACCTGACAGAACTGTTGGCTGTCATTTTGTTATTTTTGTCTAGTGTTCGGTTTTTTCATTAAAATATATAACAATGAGCACTCTACATGCTGCGCGTTGGTCTCCTCTATATGACGCCCGTGGCATACATGGCCAATGAAATGTGATTTGGTTTGATAAACGTTGTTATAAGGAAATGGAGGGTCTTAGGGATAGGCCATCCCGCTAGCGGGACAACTTCTGGTGAAACTGGAGGGCGCGCAATTCAAATAAATAATCAAAACAATTATGAATATTATAACATTTAGGTACATACAAGTGTCTTATATCAGTTGAAAGCTTAAATTCTTGTTAATCTCACTGCACAGATACCCTAAAATGTAATCAAACTATAATATTTCATACAGAAAGAAGTATGTTCAATAGGAACCCAATATTAGCATGTGCGTCTTGTCTTCTTCGCAGCGCCCAAACACGAATTTCCAATAGTGTGTCCCAGTACTAAAACTCATTAATTCTTATTCGTTTTGGAAGAAACAAGCCTGAAACCTTGAACATAGAGTGCTGACACCCAGTGGAAGCCATATGAATTGCATCCTGAGAGCTAGATTTCAGAATGCTCCTATACTTTTCAGTGTAAGAGCATGGGCTCTCTCTCTCAAAAAAAAATAAAAATATTCAGGTTGGTTTTTCTTTGGATTTTCTCCTACCATATCTATTGTGTTATAGTCTCCTACATTATTTTAATATTTCTACAAACTTCAAAGTGTTTTCTATCCAATGGTACCAATTATATGCATTTCCTGGTTTCTGGGCTGAGTAAACAGACAGTTTACTTTGGGCACGTCAGTCAGGCGGAAATTGAGGAAAAAAGGACCCTATCCCGAAGAAGTTTAAGAAAGTAATCTATGAGCACAGGCTCTCACAGTTTACAGTGTGTTCCTGCTGGTCATACAGTGGGCTCTCAGTTTTACAGTGTGTTTCCTGCTGGTCATACAGTGGGCTCTCAGTTTTACAGTGTGTTCCTGCTGGTCATACAGTGGGCTCTCAGTTTTACAGTGTGTTCCTGCTGGTCATACAGTGGGCTCTCAGTTTTACAGTGTGTTCCTGCTGGTCATACAGTCGGCTCTCACAGTTTTACAGTTTTACAGTGTGTATTCCTGCTGGTCATACAGTGGGCTCTCAGTTTACAGTGTGTTCCTGCTGGTCATACAGTGGGCTCTCTGTTTAACAGTGTGTTCCTGCTGGTCAATACAGTGGGCTCTCAGTTTACAGTTTGTTCCTGCTGGTCATACAGTGGGGCCCTTCAGTTTACAGTGTGTTCCTGCTGGTCATACAGTGGGCTCTCACAGCTTTACAGTTTTAGTGTGTATTCCTGCTGGTCATACAGTGGGCTCTCAGTTTACAGTGTGTTCCTCCTGGTCATACAGTGGGCTCTCAGTTTACAGTGGTGTTCCTGCTGGTCATACAGTGGGCTCTCTGTTTTACAGTGTGTTCCTGCTGGTCATACAGTGGGCTCTCAGTTTTACAGTGTGTTCCTGCTGGTCATACAGTGGGCTCTCAAAGTTTACAGTGTGTTCCTGCTGGTCATACAGTGGGCTCTCAGTTTACAGTGTGTTCCTGCTGGTCATACAGTGGGCTCTCAGTTTACAGTGTGTTCCTGCTGGTCATACAGTGGGCTCTCAGTTTACAGTGTGTTCCTGCTGGTCATACAGTGGGCTCTCAGTTTACAGTGTGTTCCTGCTGGTCATACAGTGGGCTCTCAGTTTACAGTGTGTTCCTTCTGGTCATACAGTGGGCTCTCAGTTTACAGTGTGTTCCTGCTGGTC